>NC_084950.1:21754963-22055822 GCF_949316205.1 Platichthys flesus | reverse complement strand
ACAGTATGATTTTGCAAATATGACCTCTGACAGGTAAACAACCTCTCTCTATTTAAAACATCTGACCTCCCCTGTGAACTGCATTAGACTCAGTGAGCAGTGGAATACTTAAAATGTAGGGAACAAGGTAAGAAATAGCTCAGAATTATTGATTCACTAGAGCCAAAGAGAAGTAAATAACCTTGTTGACATTCCTTTGTAAGCTGGAGCTGTTTTGGTCTAAGTGGGATTGTGAGGAAATCCTAAGGCATACTGCATGAACAGTTTTTCCAGTCAAAAAATAAACAATATGCATCCATACCGCTAGCGTGGTGTCATCCAGGTGTCTGCAAGCCCCAACATTTATATTCGACTCAAAGCTGCGTCATTTACACTGTGTTTTAAGCCTAAAAGTCCAGTTTGTTTCTTGTCGAATATAAATATCGGGCCTTTCTTCTGCAGTGACGGCTTTTCTGGAATGAGACACGTTGGGCTTTGAGCTACAATAGAGGGAAACTAACATAATGAGGGAATCTGGTCCTGAAAAGAATGTTACACTGGAGAATATTGATCGATTCATCCTCCTCTTAAAGCCACATATTAGCTTCAGTGATTTTAAAATGGATCGGGGCATTTGAACATCAATTATAATTATATTGGCTTCAGTGACATTTATGTTTCGAGTATGGTCTAGAATGAAAAGTTCTTAACACCAATAATACTATAAATCTAGAAATAATGCATATGATAATCATATAACCCCTGACATAAATACACTGCCCCTAAAAATTATGGGAACACATAAATCAAACATTAGATCTCGAAAACAAATTGTTCAAGTTGAAAATCTTACTGACGTAAATTGTATAAATTTGTTAAGAACAAAATTACCTATCCATGATCAATGGAAAACAAAATCATCGATCCATTGAGGGCTGGACTCAAACCACACTGAAAATCACAATAAACAATAGCCGCCTAATCCGGTATGCACTCATGTCATTGTCAAGGCACTCTCCTGGGGGATCTCCTCCCAGACCTGAATCAGGGAGCACCTGGACAGTCTGTGGTGGTACTTGGCGGGGTCAGTTACACCGATACAAATCAAACCATAGCTGCTCAATTGGATTAGGTCAGGGGAACGTGAGGACCAGTCAATGGCATCAATGCGTTTGTCATTCAGGAACTGCAGAAACAATCTGGCCACATGAGGCCGGGCCTTGTCCTGCAGGAGGAACCCAGAGCCCACTGCAGCAGCGTTATGGGTCAGACAACCATTCTCAGGATTTCATCCCAGTACCCAACAGCAGTCAGGGTACCGTTGGCTATGACATGGAATTCTGTGCTACCCTCCAAGGATATGCTTCCCCAGACCATCACTACCAGACATCTGCCAATCTGGTAATTCTGGATGATGTTACAGGCACCATAACTTTCACCACCGCATCTCCAGACTCTTTCAGACCTGTCACATGTGCCAAGTGTGAACCTGCTCTCATTTGTGAAGAAAACAGAGCGCAAGTGGCAACCTGCGGATTCTGGTGTTCTATGGTAAATGCCCATCGAGCTGCATTGTGTTGGGCACAGTTCCCTATTAAAAAGGTCCATGGGCCCTCATACAGTTCCTCTTCGCACAAAGGAGCAGATACTGGTCCTGCTGCTGGGTTGATGCCCTTCTACAGCCCTGTCCAGCACTCCTAGTCTCCTGGTATCTCGTCTATGCTCTTGAGACTGTGCTGGGAGTCACAGCAAACCTTTAGTCTGCACGTATAAATGTGCCATCCTGGAGGAGCTGGACTACCTGTGCCAGCTGATGGAAACCACCTCATGCTACCAGTAGTGATAAGGACACTAGCAGAACACAAAACTTGAGAATAATCAGTCAGGAAGGATAAGGAGAGAGCAACTGTCTGAGGTCACCACATTTAAAACCATTCTCATCTTAGGGCTTGTCTTGCTTTTGCCTCTCCATTGACCTGTTGTCACTTTCATTTGCACCAAAGCAGGTGAAATTGATTCACAATCACTTGTGCTTCCTAAATGGACAGATTGATATCCCTGATTTCACTGACTTGGTGTTAAACGGTGATGGTTAAGTGTTCCCTTAATTTTCTGAGCATGTCAAGAGACCCTTAAAAGACACCAAAAAAAACGGAACAGGGCTACGTCTAACACTAATCTTAATAATTTGAAATAAACAATTTTGTTAAAAAAATCTGTTGGTCCTAGGTCATCATTTCAATAACCTGGTTTATTTAAGCCCAAAACTCATCCGTTTAATATCATATTAGGCAAAGAGTGAAGGTATCGCAAATAAGTCAGTTTTTATTTAAAAAGCTAAAATCACAAATAAGCAACTAAATCCACAAAGTCCTGGAATGTGGTACTATCACCCATAGGCACTTTAGAGGCTCTTCTAATGGTTGACTAGGCTATTAGCTACTGCTAGCTACCTGCTGTCAACAATGCTATAGATTTCTTTGGTATCATATCCAGGCTAAATACTGGTGTAAGTAGTTGTTGTAGTAGTAATATAAGTAGTAGTTGTACGACTACAGGTGACAGACACTTTGCAAGTCGCTTTAAGAGAAGCTAACTATTGCGTCACAACAATGTCGCAGCATAAAGGTCAGCTAGAAGCGACCAGTGTTTTCACATCGAAAACATCCGATTCTTCTGGTAACAGACGCTTTCTGATGAGTCAGACTTGTGCCGAATGAAAAACTAGTGTTTACAGAACGAATTAGGTCTTAAACTGTTTCTTAAAGTTCGTCTTATTGTTCTTTAAAAGACAAACGTACACTAAACGGACTGGTTTTGTAAAGCGATTTGGCAGCAGGCATTCGAACGTGCTACAGTTCCCTTAATAAATGTAACTCCGGGAGGACATTAAACTGCAGCATTTTTGGCCGTTTTTCACCCAACATTTACCCCCCATTCCTCCACCTCCACTTACCGGGGCAGCGGAGCTCCGATATGCGGCTGAGAAGAGCCGTGCTGCGCTCACCGCGAAGAGCCGAGCTCGGGTTCCCCCAGGCCGGCAGAGAGGCAGAGCGACTGCCGAGAGGAGCCTCAGCACCTGAGACATCCTCCGTCTGTCGCCTGCTCAGCCGCTCAGTAACAAACCACCGCGGTTCTGTTCGTTGAACTCCCGACAGGAAGCTTCGCTGTGTCGCTGCTGCAAACGTTATTGAATAAGAGCAACAGCGTGAAATGTCAACGGGATCATACGACGATGATGTAAAGGCCCACGAGACCGTCTCTGTTCGTGCCTGTCGGAAATGATTGTCAGAATTCATGTTTTGTACCAATTGAAAATTTATTTTGAATCACAAAATACAATTTTACCACTAGATAATATACCTATCTAACATGCTGTACTTAAATCCATGTATTTTATTTAAATCTGACTTTATTACAGTCAGGTATGAGATGGGCTCACACCGTGTCTCAGCCACACTACACCTTCACTATGATTGGCTGAGACAGAGACGTTTTCCAATGCGCTTACATGTAGCTGTTACAAAAGCACGTGGTAACACTATTATCATTACATGTTTAAAAGTAATTGGAAACTTGCACCACTGAAATACTCTATATTCATCTGCAAGAGGTTCTCCATCGTCCATCTTGTTTTTATGTGTGAAATCACACACACAGTCACATTAAAACAGGACTAAACATCTCATTTTATATTTTGCTACTTTGTTTTAAAAGTTGTATTTTAAGAAACCTCTTCCAATAGTTCTGTGTGTGAAACAATTATCAGAATTATTGTGCAGGGCCATACTATTCCATCACAGGAGAACTGTTAATGATGCAACCTCTATTAATTGATTAATTGTTCAGAGCCTGAAAGAACAGAAGCCAGAAGGTCAGAAAACAGTGAAAATTGCCTTGATACATTTCCTGAAGCCCATGTTAGCATTCATGGGTAGTTGTTTGACCAACAGTCCAAAATACATGATTTTTAATATCAAAGAAAACAAGGGAACTGCCGTAATTCACAGACCAATGGTATAATTGATCTATAATTTGGCATTTTCTATATCCATCATCAAACCTCTCTATAACTTGTATGTCAATTGGTCATCTAGGCACACTGGGATAAAATTACACAGCCGTGTGGAGTAAAGAGCCAACAATATATTTGTCATTACCTTGAAATATTGAAGTTCTCCCCATATAAATTACCATTTTAGTGATAATTTGTATTTTCAGTGCCATGCTTTTAGACTGCAATATTGATGTGTCACTGTAATTTACGTTGGACCATTATCTATGTCTTATTAGAATAATACATCTAAAGTAGGACAATTAAGTCAGGTAATGTTTTCAACTATGGCAGATGCTTCACATTTTTTTACTCAATGAAACCTTTATTATAAATAAGGAATGAATAAATAGATGTGACCTTCCATCTATGTCCATGGCTGGGTCAAGGTGTTGAAGCTGCAGCCGCTTGTCCTCTGAGCTCTGCTTTGGAGCTACCAGTGCTCTAGGAGTTTTGGAGAACAATCTGTCACTGAAGAGGGACAATGTGTCGTTTGATTTCCTTACTACAACAAAAATAATAAAGATGAGTTCTACTCTGATCAATGAAATTAAAAACATATCTCAGGGAATAGAAAAGCCGTCAACTGTAACATAGGCTGTGTGTAAACATGGGCCTTGTTGGTAAAGTGTAGCCTACCAAATGTATAACTCTAATTTATTTACTTGTTTCTTTGTATTTATGTGTGAGATATGCTTCATGGCCATGACCTTGTTCTGTCTGCTGTTGTACAGTATTTTGCACTTGAGAGAGAAAAAATCTAAAGTGAACTGTTCCCTTTCAGCTTCCTCTGTAGGTGCTGTAGGAGAACCGACTCATCAATAATGGGATGTGGAACCTCTGCTGCGGATCAGTGATGGTGAACACAACCTGAAAACATACAAAAAAGTTATGATAGTAAAACATTTAAATCAAAAGACACAGAATCACAGGACACATTTTTCTATGCCACGTCAGTAAGTATTTGTGAACACAAATGTCCGAGTGAGACACTCCAAAGTTCTTGCAGCCTTTTTCCACCTGCCACATTTTACTTCAATGGCGCTTTTAAAAAGTACTCCAAGGCTCTTAACAGGGTAAAAACAGTGACTGTAAAAATAATAACAACAAGGTAACATTATAGCAGCACTTGATTATTTAACTATAACATACTGTTTATGCAAGTGAAATCCAGAAGCTCACCTCTACATACGGATAGAAGGAGGTCTGACCAAGACCCTCCCAGTATGAACCAGTCTCAAAGCGCAGCTTGTACATGCCGGAGATGAAAGCTTCAGCGCTGATGAGTCCTGGGCAGCGGCCATCTTCATTTGTTGTCCTAAAAATCATTAAACTGCTGAGTCGTGAAGGTTGATTGAAACTCAGAAACTCTAATTAAACAAAGAAAAGCTTTGGCCAGCCTATATTCATTCAATTTCTTTTATGTTGATAAACAATACATACAACATTAATAATAATATTTCACATCTTGAAACAGAATTTGGTGTAAAATTCATTCCATTGCCCTGGGGACCTTGAATTTCTTTACATCTACTGTGTTCTACAGATTATACATGCTGTCACTTAGAAGGTAAACAATGACTGCTACTCTACATGCTGCTCAAAGAAAACTTAAACAGCATTAAACTGAACAGAAGGACCCATAAACCTTCTCTCTAATAATGGATACCTTCTCATAATCATTTGAACAAATCCTTTCGAATAATGTAAATTTGATTACTACAAACAAATATATTCTTTGCTACAAACATATGTGTAAATTTCGTTTTTTTCTTTAAATCAATTCTGGTGCCTGTTTGGAGAATTTTTACTGAAATATTGACAAACCAAGTGAGGTGTGGAGTTATTCCTTATGGGATGCAGAGAAGTACCTGAGGATGAACAAGATATTAGCAGCCCTAACAGTCAAAACACTTCCCTGATCTACTCTGGATTATGGCGGCGGGATAGTGCGAGAATTAACCTCACATAAAGTGATTGAGACATACCCAGTAATATACTTTTCAAAAGAACATTGAAGATGAATTCAAAATTTTGATTAGAGGGTAAATTGTCTTTCACAAAATTTCACGTTCCGCTGTTTACAGTTCCCTTCAATTCAGTTTCAGCATCGCCGGTTCAAACCCTACCCGACACTCAGCATGTTCCAAATCATCAGCTCGGAGTCTAGGCGATGCAGGCTGACCGCCATCTTGGCTGCGGGGATGCCATCTCCAGTGTTCAGCACGTGAGTAGTCAGAGGGTTGGATGCTGCTGCTGCCATCAGCTGTCAGAGAGGTATGGACAGGTCAGCCTCACCTGTATATCGCTTTGTGTCACACATACAGTCACAACTGGCTTCACATTCAAGTCAGTCAATGACGACATTTGATAGATGCAGGAATGTGATTTAGTACATTTACATCTTATGTTCCACTATCTGACAAAATGTGACAGGTCGTGTAAACAGCATATTTTCTATGATTACTATAAATTTATCTGTTGCACATTTTTGGTCAGTGCTGTTTGTTTAAGTCTATGGTTACACCAAGCAACAAGATAACAAGGTCTGTTTGTATGCATAGCCGGGTGAGTGTTCACACTAAATTCACACGGCAGAGTTCTGTGATGCGAAATTTATACTAAACTAATCAACAAAATTAGATTCTTAATAAATGCAGCTCCCTCGATAAGAATTATAGGATCATTTTATTTGTTTATTCATCAACTGCTTAAATAGCATTGTTAAAGGGCATTACGAGCTCTAACTCTATTTATAAACTATTTTAGTTCTGAAGTTCACCAACACCAACACACTGTCCACATATCTACATCCTTATTAATTAAACATATGCCCATGCGGGAAAATACAAGAGAAAACAGAAAAGAGGCTACTCTGCTTATAAACAAATACTTCATTAAAATAAATGAATACTATACTAAAATAACTACCCATTACAAAATTCTCGATAACACATATTTAAATCATGCTGTAGGAAATTATGCAATCTATTTCGAAACTTAAAAGAAAATCAATGGTTGACGAGTACATAAGCCCTGTTCTTCTCAGTCAAACAAACAAGTCCAAGGACTCTAACATTTGGCCCTTTACTTCCACTGACGTCCATGCACAAATCTCTAATCTGTTTCTATCTGTTCTGCTTATGAAGAGGAAGATGGTTCAAAACTTAAAAACTGATCAACTCTGAACTTTTTGGTCCCTGCAGGAGAACTGGGCTGAGTAACAGCAACTTGCATGTGTACAGAAAATGTGTGGGAAAAGTTTTTTTTACAAATTTTTAGATGTCAGCACACTATAATATACACTGTCCATAATATACTGGTGAATAATAATAAAATGCCTGTGCATCAAAGTGAAATAGAGAAACCCTCTGAGTTTCAGTGTTTGTTGTGAGAGAAGACTCACCTCTGCAGTGTGCTCCTCTCTGCTGTAGCGAATTCAGTTAGTCACCAAACCTCATCCAACCAGTTGCACAAGCCCACTGCTCAGAGACACTTACCCAGCATGCACTGCAAACAGACCTCAAAGGTTGTCCTTCGTCAAATAAATCATTAAAACATGGGGGGCAGTTTTCCTTCAGTCCACAGCATGTGATTAACTGACAAATGATGATTAACTGATTGAATTAGGACTGTGTAAAATACTGTCAAATAATTTAGCTTCTCAGCAGCATTGCTGTTGTTTCAATGGACACCTCTACTGAGGGGATTATGTTTCCATTGTCTGCTGGACTGATTTTATTCAAACTTGAAAATGGTTGACTGGTGACATGTGAGCCAGTCAACCTTTAACATTGCGGTGATGGGACCATTATTACTGTTGCTAATGCAAAGATATACAGAAGCACAAACAAGCTAGCTAAAACTGCAACCCAAAACAACTCTAATTCATATATATCCCAATGAACATTTTACGGTGGATTTCATGCATGGCAGAGCTGTTTCTTATGACTGACAGTGTATCAATGGCTCAATAGATGAGTATCAGGGAGAATCTAGACCCTTAACATTGGGTCATTTACCACAATAAGCAAACCCAGTTACACTGAGACATCAAAAGACAAAAAAAAAAGTATTATACACAAACATGAATGTCAATACAAGCTGTGATGTTAGAGACAAATCAAAATTCTGTGCATTTCACATAGCAGCTCCTAGTCATATTTTGTGTTATTGTCATTTTCTGTTGCAGTCTATTTTGGCAGGTTTGCAATCCCAAATAGATTGTTAACTATCAGCATAAACTTTGTTGGTAAATATTATAAAGCCTCTCACCTCCACCTACTCATTCTTCTTCCTCCACAAAGCTATTTTTGAGAGTTAACTTACAACACTGGTGTTCTTCAGACTCTAAAGCAGCTTTGAGCAGGAAATTAAACTCCCATGAAACACTGAGGATAAGGCACCTCTCTTAGCGTTTGCCCAGGCTCACGTTGCTGGAGAGTTGCACAACAGTGCGTGAGAAACACAGGTTATAGCAACAACCAGGGGAAGACGGATGTTCTGCTCCTTCACTTAACCAAAGTGTTAAGACCTCAAGACAAGCAGCTTGCAGTGTGTGACTCTCCTTTATTTTACATGATGAATGATCTTGTTTTATTTCCTGAATAAAATAAATTATAATCCCACTAACTTTTTTCAAATCCTTATAATTATATTTTATTTCATTATGTTTTTACTTATCTCTTCTGTAACATTTGTCCTGTAATGTTGTCAAGTTTTTTTTAAATTTTTCCCTAATGTTTGACTTCAATTTTTTACTTGTAAAGAACCTTGTAACTCTGTTTAATGTGTTTGTTAATCTTATTATAAACACAATCTTATTATAATTCGTATTCTTATTATGAAAAGTACCAGACACTTAACCATCAAAATAACTTGGAAACTGAGAATTAAAAAGCATAAATAAATATCCAGTCTTTACAATACTCCGGCCAGGATTCAAAAACGCCCTGTAAAGACTGATCTGTTAAACGTGGGATAATTGAATTCACCTCTGTCAGACTCTGGGAACCAGGCTCTCCATCCCTGTGGTGCTGCCGCGCTCCGGCTTCTCACCTCTCCTCCTGGAGGCATTGAGGCAGACTGACTGATCTCATCCCCACACGCTGTTTAATATGCCAGTCTTGCGGCGTCCCTGCTATCACTCCTTATACAGCAGACATTTGCAATGATTCACAGATCAGTCGATCAACAGGAAGTCTGCAAATAATCAAATAATTTTTTCGGTCCAGTCTTGAGGAAAATACCAAATATCTGCAGGTTTCAGCTTCTTTTGTGTTTGGATTTGATGCTTTTCTTTGTCGTGTATGAAAATAAACTGTTGTTCAGACAAAACAAGACATTTGAAGATGTTATCTTGACCTCTGGGTCTTTTTTCTCACTATTTCACTGTAAAGTTATTATTATTTTCTTACATTTCCTAGACAAGATGATACAGGAAATGGACAGCTTCATTAGCAGCATCACTGGTGTCCTGTATCTGGATTCAGATCATCTAATGGATCCAACATACTTTTTATTACAATTATATTATACAAGTTCTATTTAATTGTTGTTATAATAAGTGTTACTTTTTCATGCACCAACAGAAACTGCTAAGTTTGTGTAACTTTTTAAGTCTGTGTAAGTAAACAATTTAATGCTGATTGAATTTGAATATAAAAGTAATCCTTTATATGAAATGAATTGGTTATATATGATGCAATCTGTTTGACCATAAATGTAGTTCTGCTTTTATACTGTTAATCCTGTAGAAATCACATGTTTGTCAGTCCAGGTCCCATGACAACTACCATGTAACAGGTTGTCACGTTGAAATAGTTCAAAGCCAATTTACTCTTCAAAGCTTCAAAGAGAGAAAAGAGAGGATCTGCAGAAACAGATGAGTAAGTCGGAGGATACATCGTTCATCTGGCAGGAGCTCAACTCAAGAGAGAAAACAAGCAGGAGGAAGAAATATGTCACCTGATCCAGCTGCTCATTGAGAATCAAGAAAGTTCCATAAGCTCATTGTGATTTGAATCTTATGGTTTGTTTGAGGATTAGACTTTGACAAAGAAAAAGAGTGAAACTCACATTGTCTCTGTCTTTTCAGGAAGTCGCCTTGAAGAATGGAAAAAAGACATTGAAGAAGGAAAAGAAGAAGCAGGAGAAGAAGGAGAAACAGGCAAGACAGAAGATGGAGAAGATGGAGAGGAAAGAAAAGAAGAAGATAGAGAAGGAAAAGAAAGAGAGAGAAAAGAAGGAGAACCAGGAAAGGAAGAAGATGGAGAAGATGGAGAGGAAAGAATTGAAGAAGATAGAAAAAGAAAAGAAAGAGAGAGAAGGAACGATGAGGGGGTTGTTGTATAGTTTTCTCTTCCAAGTTTCAGTTCATTCTAATCTCCCCTCCCGCTGACATGTCAATCATCACATCCCTCTTCATTTACTCTTCACATTGCTCTTCAAAGCTGTAAAGCTGAGTGGAACCAAAGATGTCGCTGTTGAGTTCTAGAATTCAGGGGGGTTTGTTCCCCTCCACTCCAGACTGACTTTTCGGACAAAATAAATTATTGAATAAATAACAAAGACTTTTCATTGAGGTGAAAGTTGACTCATTTATTACAGAAGATGGCTGTTAAATCTAAATGATGAAAATCCAACATTTATATGTATAAAAGACTCAATACCTGTATATTATTTATACATATATTTATTATTTGAACTGAGAAACACTCGTTCTTCACAGCTGCACTTTCCCTAGATTTAATTCTATTATCTTAAGAGAAACTGATGGATCATATATTTACTGAACTCAGATATATATTTACTTTGTTTTCCTGCTCGTGGATCCGCATCAAAATACACATTTCAATTCACAGTAATTGGATCATTTGTGTAAAGGTGGACTGTTTTAAACAGCTTTACTTCCTGTCTGGTATTTTCAGGGTTTGTTAAAATAAGTTGCGCAGAATTTCACATCAGTCTCATCCGACATTTGGCATGAGTGGCTGTATTGGCGGCCGTATGCAGTTCGTCCGGCAGGGATCGCTGTAGCCACGAATCTGAATCCTCGGTCTCTGTTTACGGAAGTCCTCGTGACGTGTCACTGTGGACCGGAGCATTGTGGGAAGGGAAGTGGCGCTGACGGCATCTGATGACAGGCTGCTCAACCTGCCAGAGACCCTCGATCAGCCAGCGCTCTTATAAAACACACATCCGACGGGACGATGCTGTTTCACGGAGCCGGTGTGAGCGCGCCGTGACGGGGGCGAACATGTGCCGCTGTCAGCACCGCTAAGCCGCGGACGGGCGCCCTAAGCAGAGAAGTGGGACACGGTGTCAGTGGACCACGGCGCTGCTCGTTGTCTCGCTCCAGGGAGAAAATAATATAACGTAGCTACGGATTATAATTCCCCCGCCGTGCATGGGCGGTGGGGGGGCGACTACTGTCCTGCAATCACTCGTCGTGTGAAGTTTCTCGAGATCCAGGGTCGAAGGCGCCGCCGACAAAGATGTCGGTCAGCAGCCCCGAGGCGGTGAAGAAGCTGCTGGAGAACATGCAGACGGACCTGCGCTCCCTGTCCATGGAGTGCAAGAAGAAATTCCCCCCCGTCAAAGAGGTTAGCCCCCGACTAGCTAGCTGCACCGAGCCGCCACCTCGGTGCTGCAGCGCTGGTGTCGTTTGTGAATTAGACACGTAGTCGTGTGCATGTTCCACAGTGGTTGGTGTGAAGCGGCTCTCCTGTCACCGCTAGGCCTCTGGATGTGGACACCGAGCTGCCCTCACACTGTGTGGGGGATATTCATAGTTACATCCACCAGGAGTTCCAGTAAATCCACATACCGGTGTTTTAATAACCTGTATCACACGGTTTGGTCACTGCTGTTAGACCGGAGCCTCCATAGAGAGCAGGGAAACTTAGGACCACCACTGTTTCATTAACATTTGAACTGCGATCCTTATTCAGTGTGAGGTGCAGTTGCTTAAAGGTAATAGCCCCCCAAAAATTACCCAATGGGAAAAAAAAGACCACACCTACTACTTAATATTCTTTTTCAGAGACACAATACTTATTTAGGTAAACCAAACCTACAATGCAGACTTGTATTTTCATTTGAAATAGCGTATTGTGGGTTACTATTACTATTGATATAGTTGAAAGTGGCAATTTTCAATTTACATTATTTTCAGTGAAATGTATTGGCATGACTTTTACCTGTGTTGCCAAAGCACAACGGCAGTATTGAACTCAATCACAGGATCATATTCAAATTGCCAGCCTGTCTGTCAGTAGACAACCGCAGCATGCAGCTTTATTTCCCAAATGCAATTATCTACTGCAAGAGACTGTGTGGTGGAGTCACATTATTGCTGAGCCCTGCAAATTTAGAAATGATACACCCCATCATGATCTTTGATTAAGTTAGATATACACATACTGTTTGTGTTCATGTACACAAGGTCTGTTGTTCATTCTGATTTCTTAGTATTCTGGTAACGTCACTTGATATGTTGCTGTTATCTGCCACTTCTTTCGTTACCTCCGACATATGTTTATTTTATTTGAGTGTCTGCAGAACTCAGAGATTAATACCCCAGCTAAGACCAAAACAATCATCATGGTTGGAATCGATACCTTTACTGAGAACTCTTCTCATTCTCTTCTCTTCTTGTCACTTGTTAGAAGCAGCCCTTTATTTCTTCATACTAATTCTGTGGCAGTGTAGCATTGATTTGCTAAGACAAATTCCAATTAAGTTATTGTAGGAAACCTTCTTGTTTCTAATTTCTGTTATTAAAAAAACAATGCTTAGCCTAAGGTTGTTTGTCAAGGATCTCATGTTTTGCACGTTGTGGGTGTATTGACAGAACCAAAAGCCACGTCTGACTGCTGTTTTTGTTTAATCTATTCGTTCGTCATAGTGACCTACTGTTTGCGCGAGCTCAGTGGCTTCCTTGTTTAGCAGTATTGGTTACATTTTGTCTGACATCATGGCTTGGGGGGCACAGAGTGTTGGGGAGGGGGATGGATGCAAGGTCTTTTATAGAATATATGTTTTGTTAAGAGTGTCACGCAGAAGAGAGTAAACCCAGCTTTTATGACACCACTGTGCCTCAACCAACAACTTATAATGTGCTCAGCTCTCAGCGGCTTCCACAGGGCTGGGTCAGAGTTGATTCCCATGTGGAATTTTTTCATTACCCCAGAATTAAAATACTAAAAGAGTAATAGATGTATGTATAAATATGAGGTTGGTGACATAGGATATTTGGCACAACCTCCTTTCACTTCTTGTTGCTTAGTGGAGTTACAGCGCTGCGTTTCCGAATCAGAAGGCTGCTTTTCTCTCATTTTCTTGACACTATAATGCACACAGGGTATAGCTTGTGTTTGCCAAAGTGATGAAGTTCAACCGACACCATCTCAGCTGGAGCCTCTTTACCCTAATTCCCTGTAATTCCCCATGTATAGCCTGCACTCTGTTAGCTTTCCTATATGTAACAGAGGTCACACAGGTCTTAAAATGAAATGTTGTTCTGTATTTGGGGCATTTGCCGTTATGGAAATATGCATCAACTGCCAGCTTGGTTTGTTTTCTCTCAGGTCTCCACCTTGGATAAAGATAATATTAAAGAAGAGTGAAATATCTCAGCGAAGGCTCCCTAGTGCCTTTGTGTTCCTCTCACTGCAAATTGATTCAATCCCTTGACTTGAGAGCTATATGCTTTGAAATGAGGTGTCGCACGGAACCGTAAAAAACACACAGCTGGTCTTGCGTCAAAAGGATGCTTGCTGGCCCTGGCGTGGAGCCCTTAAGAAACATATTCTTTAAATATCGATTTATCATCACCTAGGTTTCCTGGTCCGTACAAGCATCTCTCCCTCAGGGCTCACAGGAGGGCAGCGATCCACCTTGATGTCACCCACAACCTGAGCTCACCAGCGCTGTGGTTGATAGTGTTGTGTGATTGGAACGTCCTTTTTCCAATTTAGGCTTCCATGATAATATATGCTTGGCTGTTACCCCAACAAAACAAACTGAGGATCACCAGGTGTTGCTTGAATTAAAGTTATTTGTACGGCTGTTACAGCAAAACCGTGTGGTCCTCATATACTTCAGTGCTGAGATGTGATTTATTTAATTAATCAAATATTTAATTTAAGTGTCTTAAATTTCTAGATTTAAATAAATAATTTTTGGTAAAACTTGTCTGATCCTTAACTATCATATATATATATATATATATATATATATATATATATATTACTATGATATTAATACCAAAGCATTGTATCCCTGTTGCAAAAGAAGCCCAAGGAAGCCTCGTCCTCATTTCCCAGTCCAATGTTTTCTCTGCGGTAAGAGGGGCCAAGAATGTCTCATCAATTTTTTTTCTTTTTCTTTTATCATAACTCCACACTCAGAACCTCCTTTTCATTGAGCAGCAGTCAGTGAAACCATCGGGGCTTTCACATTTGGTTGTACTCTGATGGCTTTTGCATAGTTGGAAAAAAAAAAACACCTATCAGACATCCCTCCGCTCTCTCTGTGGATGAGTCGGGTGCTGTCAACTGGATGCGTCTCACAGTGAAATGTGACTGCATGCTTGTCAGAGGAAAACCTGCAGAATAAATGAAAGCACCACGGGGAACCTTTGTATGGCTCACTTAGCTCAACACATTTGCTAGACAGGTCATGACGGCTGTACAGAGACAAAATAACATGCAACACCAGGGCAAGGATTTGGTGAACTGACACCTCTGCTCTGAAGCTCTGAGACTGAATAAGCTTTTTCCATTATATGCAACGTCAGTTCCAAAGAACCGCTGAGTTTAGAGACTCTTGCAATGTCCTGAGGAAGTCAATCTGTGATGGGCTTCCCTAATGTTGATTTGCGAAGAAATGAGCTGCCACTCAGACGTGGGTCAGTTCAGCTTTGAGCATCTCCACAAAAAATGTCTTTAGCACTTATCTATCTTATCTTTCTATGGCCTTTATCTAAACAAAGTTACAAAATACAGGGGAATACAACAACAGAGAAAAAATAAGGAAGATTTCATGAAAGAGTAATTTGACTCAGGAGTGAAAGCCAGTTGTATCCATTCCCATTACAGAGAGAAGTCAGATGTTAGGCGGTGTTTTAGACCAGTGGAAAAGGGGCTTTAGTTACCAGCCCTGACTAAGGTACTAGTAGCATGTGCTGGTTGAAGATTTTCAAATCAAATTTGTTAAGTATTTAGCAAAATGGTTTGCATTTGTGGAATTATAGTAATATTGGCATGGGAAATACTTAAATAATTATTTTACTGTATGAAATAAGATCTCCAAAATCATAAAACTGCCTGTTTGAACAAAATTAACAATCGCTCTAGAACTGTAAGATGCTTTGACAATTTTCTATACGTACACCCGATTCTATGAACACATATTAGCTGGTACTGAACACATTTTCAAGCCCTGGTGAGTTCATCCTTAAAGACTTAAAGCCAAGTAAAAGAACAACCTTGTTAACATTCAACTATAACAACCATTGAGGCCTTGACAGCATGACAGTTTCTAAACGTCACTGGTTAACTGGCTGTTTAATGCTAAGGTCGTCATCCAAACTTGGTTAAAAATACAACTTTTAATGTTACTATCTAATGGAGTTATTACTTTAGCAACCCATCCACCCTACAATATAGAGGAAAAAAAAAACTTTTGACGCAGGCTTTAGCTTTTCAGAAGGACTGATTAGAGCTATCCATCATCAGATATACTATAAACTGGATATGTCTGTTATTCATGCTCTATCTTACAGGGACATCAGTAGGGAGAGTGTTTCCCACCACATAGTGGTGACTTCACACTGCAGACAGGTTTCAGAGAAAAGTGAGGTCTATAATTTTTTCAACGTAAGCATAAACAGTACTTTCTATGAGGAAGTAGATGGAATATTTTTTATCATGCAAAAAGAGAGACTTCACTGCCTTTAGTTGTCATTGAACTTCATCAGCCAGTAGGCCAAGATGGGTTTTCACTGTGGAGAGATGTTGTGCACAAATTTTAATGTGTCATATGCAGAGATTTATTGTCACTGGTTGATTGCTCCACTCGAGGCTTAAATAAGAGGGAACTCAAACAATCAGGTTCTAATTTGAAGCATTTATTGGTTTCCTGGTTCTCTTATTGGACTGACGCACAGTTTCTGCAGAACAAACAGAAGGAGATGTGCAGTTCACATCCTCAGCCAATCAAAGAGGACTCAATCCCATTAAATCACCTTCATATATGAGAACATACTTGGGGCCAACCTCCTCAATGCCAATTTATTCTGCTGTTTTCATAAAGAGATGGCCACTTAAGTACAAAGGAGGCTCTTGTCACAAGTATGTTAAGGGGACTTGAAACCCTATTTAGAACTTGATTATAAATAGTTTTATTTATAACACTGTGATTGAAAAAAAACCTGCTCATCTGTCCTGCTGCCCTTGGGACAGAGGCTGCAGATTGTCTGGTTGACTGGATTGACATCTCAAAACCACCCAGCAGTAATTTCTTCAAACCTAATGTTTAGTCTGATGAGCAGAACCAAAACATATTGATTTAACAATGATGAAAACGAACAAAAATTTAATTAAAATTTTCACTGGATTAAAAATCTATTTAAATAATCCATTTATGCATCCCTAAACTCATCAAACAGCAGCTATAAGCTAAATAGCATATATAAAAAATTAATATGACCAGTGAGAGAGAAAACATTTCCCAGGCGTTTATAAGTATTGTGTTAGTTGTTAAGTTGTAAAAAAACTCGCGTCTCTCCCAGACTCTACAAAGCTGACACTTTTTAGTCATTCATCATAGCTGCAGTATATTAATGTCTCAATCTCTGGTTATATTAATAGCAGCCTCCACAGGGTGGCCGTTATCTGGGACTAAAAAGCTGTCTGTGTTCGCCTCATTGCCCTGTAATGAACTTGGCCTCTGTGAGGAACAATGGAGCAGAGGGAGCCTGGCATTTTTTTCAAGATTAACTTTTTAAGGAGCTGTATGGTAATAGGCCAGTTCTCAGTTTGTATTTGACATAGGCTGCTTGTGAACCAGCGATTCAAAGGTTTTGAATTGTTGACTTTTAAACGGCCTTGACCTTGAGGCTGTTCAAATTACCTGTTCAAATTACTCAGTGGTCATTAAGAAAAAAGGGTTTGTAACTCTAAATGATGCAGTATTTATGTAGCCACAGACTTTATATGACAATAAGGTGGAAACACAGTTATCGCACATTCATGCTTGAATTGCAGTCAGACCACATAGTGGCTGCCTGAATAAACACATCAAGGTTATATTTGCTCATTGACTGCGTGCTTTGCTGCTCGGTTGAGCAAACTGATGTAAGGTACTTTATATACCTAATGTGACTAGATGCTGAAATATGCATGTTTTTTTTTGCATATGAAGTTATATCTACAGTAGTGATGATGAATGTTGTTAAATCCCCGGGGGGTTTTGTGTTTTCATTGCTGCTTTTTAATTTTTCTTTGCAGGACTATGCAAAATCCAATTGTATTTAAACTTAGTGGAAGGGTGAGGTACAGGTCAAGGAAAGGACCACTAACTTCTGGAATCAGGCACATTTAGAAGACTGATATAGCGACTTTTTAACAAAAACAAAACCCCACTAATAATTGGCTCCTGCAATGTGGCCACAATTAAGTCAAGTGACTCTGCAATAAACACATATCATTATCGGCTCATGTTCCAATTGGCAGCCTGGAAAACATAACACCCAGGTGAAGGCGATCATTTCTTCTTTATTATTTGGGCGACATTATGACGCATATTGAACTTTTGGGCGTTGGCATGTAAATAGCCATGGACATTGGTTAATTATGTGTTAAGATCTTGGAAATGACGTGCAATGTGATTTCTCTCGTTCTATGCAACACACGTGAACAAGACAGACAGTTTGCAACGCGTTGTTTCTGCCGTGCTTGTGACGCTGGTCATGAATCAACCAAAACCAGAGAGGTAATTTAGGTTGGTTGAATTAGAAGAAACTGTTAGGCCTTGGTGGAGGTATGTGCTCTACTGAGTGCCATCCTTATGGCAATCACAAAAACATACTGAATACTTCATATTTACTTAAAGGGATTGTTCACAGAAAACTGAAAATGCATTCACCAATATGTCGCTGAATGAGTGAAGTGTTAGAGTCCACAAAACAGTATTTGAGTTCCAGGGCTAAACAGTATTGCAGCCACATCCAATACAATTGAAGTAACTTGCAACCACATAACAAAAAATAAACAGAAAATCAAACTATAAGATGGTTAGTGCATAGTGGTAAATAGATAAAGGTGGTGTAATATCCTTTCACACTGCCTTTGTCCACTTCCAGATATTCAATATTATGCTCTTCTAGTCTGCAGAGTTCTTTGTCTCAGGGTAACACGTTGCCTCTTTTAGATGAAACTTGACAGTTTCTTATACTTGTATATAGGGCTGGGCGATAAACCGATTTTATCGATTAACTCGAGTGTGTAGCTCACGTCGACTTGTTTAAATGAAAATCGGTTTTCTCTTCAACATCCGCGAACGCCCTCTCAGCTCCCGTAGTTCGGAATGAGCTCACCCCTCCCCCCGCACAGAGCGCGCATTTACCAAAGTGATACGCGAACATGGCAGCGAGTAGGGAAGAATATGTTCCTAAGAAAGGCACGGTGTCATCCGTCATTTGGAATTGGTTCGCGTTCGAAAGGTCAGATTTAGAGCAGACAACACCCCGCTGCAAAGTCGGTTTGAAGTCTGTTGCTAGCAAAGGCAGCAGTACGACAAATTTACTGCAGCACCTCAGGCAAAAACATCCCGGCGAATGGGAGAAATGTTGCGCGCAGCGGAATGAGAGAGACCGCGGCACCACAAGCACCACACGCACAGCTAGTAAAATACAGACAACCCTCACACAAACCCTTGCCCACTGCATCCCATATGAGAAGAATTCGCCCCGCTGGAAAGCCATTACTGATGCGATTGCTATGTATATAGCAAAGGATATGGTGCCGATGTATACGGTGGAAAAGCCAGGCTTCATTAATATGCAAAAAGTTTTGGACCCCAAATATGTGCTACCAAGCCGAAAATATTTCTCCGACGTTGCCTTGCCCCAACTATACAATAGCACGAGAGAACGGATTGCAAAGGAGTTGGAAGAGGTGTCCTTTTATTCTGCCACCACAGATTTATGGTCAAGTCGGATGATGCAACCATACATGAGTCTTACTGTGCACTTTATCAGAACAACCTCTTATTGTTATTAATATTTCATGTTTACAGAAATATTTTATTTGATATTTTATGTATTTTACATTTTATGTTATGTTACATGTTACACTGTTTACAAGGGCAGGGCCTGCCATAATGCCAGCTTGGCTAGTTGTTTGTGATTGCACTTAAACCCCAAGGGGGGAAATCAAAATAATAAAAGGAAATATATTATTTTGGAACAACTAATTATTTGTCCTCTGCATATGATTTTTGGGGGGGGGGGGGGGGGGGGGTGTAAATCGATTTAAATCGGAAATCGGATTTTTTGGGAGAAAATCGGGGATTTTTTTTTTAGGCCATATCGCCCAGCCCTACTTGTATAGCAAGGGGGAAGAAGAGTCAGAAGAGTAATCTGTTTGGGGAGGAAAGAGCGAGAGTGGTTGAATCAGTTGAGATGGAGTCGTGGTGGGGATTAAAACTGCGGAGAGAAGAAGAGGTTCCTGAGATATGACAGGCTTGTGGTAGAAAGATAAGCGCTTCTATTTTGACTGGTAAATGCTGAAAATCTCTTTCTTTCACACACACTGATTCACATTTAGTCTGTGTCCATGTCATCCCCTCCTCCTACCCGTTCTCTTTCTCTCTTGACCATCCTCCTTTCCCCCTTTTTTTAATTCTTAGCATCTTGCCCCTGCCAGACACCTCGCTAGGGAAATCACTTTTCTTCTGCTGCTTCCCCTTCAAGTTGAAGCCCCTTCTTTGTAGATTCAACTGCCCCACTCTGTCCTTTCTCTTTCTCCCCTGTTGCCATGTATTACCACAAGTGGTGTCTAACATAGTGGTGCTTCACCATCAGCACCACCTAATACGCATACTATTCATGAGTTTACCTAAATGTCTCCTCTTTCCCTCTCTTGCAGGCTGCAGAATCTGGCATTGTGAAGATAAAGACCATTGCAGCCAGGAATACAGGCATACTGGCAGGTGAGTGAGAAGGAGAGAAGGGTGGTGGTAGGGCTGGGCGATAAAACCATTAACTATTGCAATATTACTTGCCCTTTATAGAAGTTTAAGACATGGTCGATACAACGTCGATAGAACTCATTCCATCCGTGATTTGACACACAACACGAACAGCCAATGATAATGACAATAGCGCCGTGCCGAACCAATCATGTGTCTAGAATAGAGTTGAATAATTCTAACCACAGCTGCTTCAGGATCAGACGGACACACATTAAAGGTCCGCTTGTCGTGTGTCTGATGTTTACTTTGTTTTTAATAGATTCGCTCTAGAGTTTAAGAGACGCATGTATCAACCTGCTACACAACACGAGAACCGACGAGAGTCATGAACCAACACACAATCTCCTGCAGAAAGAAGAGAAGTTCTTCCCGCAGATTATGACTCAACGCTTTGTTTTAACTTCATTGTTGCAGAAGAAGCGACGCCTCGTTTATCCAGGAACATAAATATTAACTCAACAGGTTATTTTTATGAAGATCAGTTTACATGTGAGTGATTAGAAAACATCAGAGGAGCAGAGTCCCTTGTTAATGCACATCAGTGCAGTGCCGCTCATTTGATATATATCGTGATATATATCGATATTGACTGATATTTCAAAAGTTATCGTGATAAAACATTGTTCCAAATCGCCCAGACCTAGGTGGTGGCTAACTTGATCATGTCAATGAGATGTTTATTGATACTGTTCATGGTATTTTAGTTGGTTAATTAATACACACTTTGCAATATGAATGAAAATATACAAACAAACGATATTATGAATGTGTTTTTATGTGTTTCTTTACTTTGTTACTTAATGAAGTCAGTCTGTGGTGAGTCATGCACATCTTACAGTAAGAACGTCATATTGGTTACTCACGCATTGAACTATAAGATAACAAAGAGCTGCATATTCATGCATATTAGTGTTCAGGCCTCAGCTTTGTTTGTTAGTTGCCCTGATTGAGGCTATAGAGCAGTTTCAAGTCGACTGGTCTCTCATCACTTGAATAGGAAAAAGTGTCCGTTCTGCCTTGATAAACAAATTCCTGCTTTTTGTAACATTTGCAGAGTTGACACAAATCCAACATTTTCTGAATTCCACTGACGACTGTCCAGCTCCAGCTGCCCCCACAGTAGCTGCACTGTTATTCACTGCAGCAGTTGTTGTCTATGTTTGCTTGTTGTTAGAAAAAAGATTCCGAAAGTTGTTGTGCACATCTGAATCATTGAAGAGACTGAATCCTGTTCACTGTGTTCTGTTTTGACGGACCACATGTACAAAAAGTACACTTTCATTTAATAGTCTTTACATTAACTAATGTCAACTAATAATAATAATAATGTTATTGATTTAAATATAGTACAAATAATACATCTCATATCTTAGAGTAAAAGTAATGGGATGATCTTTTTTGCAAAATGTATCAATCGATCAAATATTATTTGTATAGCCCAGATTCACAAATCACAATTTGTCTAATAGGGCTTAACAAGGGGCGACAACCTCTGTTCTTAACCCTCAACAAGAGTAGGAAAAACTACAACAATAAAAATTTAAAGGGGAAAAACGTAGAAACCTCAACGAGAGCCAAATGTTAGGATCCCTCTCTCAGGAATGACAGAGGTGCAATATATGCCACTTGTAACTGAGAACATCAGCAATATAACAGTATTTGCAACACTGATTAGAAGAAACAGTTAGTAGGATTGAAAGAGTTGCAAATGGATTGATTAGTATGTGAGTAGGCGTATTGTATGTCAAGCAGTCTTTTTTTTTATGAATCAAAAGGTTTCAGGAAAAAAAAAGGATTCTTTGAACGCCGTGCAACATTTTGTTTTTATTTCACATTCATTGTAAGGCATTTTATTTTAGCAAAGCAAATGACAGCTTATATACTAAATACTGAAATGAAATGTGGTTTTATTCCCAAAATAGATCTGTATACACATATCCAGAAAATGCTTTGTGACATTTATCCTTATCTGTGTCCCTGCAGCTCTGAAGGAGAACAGCTCAGAGGTGGTGCAGCCTTTCCTGATGGGCTGTGGCACCAAAGAGCAAAAGATCACCCAGCTGTGTCTGGCTGCCATCCAGAGACTCATGTCCCATGAAGTGGTATCTGAGGTGAGGACAGTGAGCTGGCTCGGTATTTTAAATTAACTCTGATGTATAAATGCAGCACCCTGAGGCCTATGTTCATAGTTTACTTATGTACATGCAAAACATTATGATCTGCTGAATGGAATATGGTATTAGAAAAAAATTACACAGAGAGTTGTAATTGGAAATATAAAACACTTTGAGGCCTTTCTTGATTCATGGTTGTAAAACACTGTAAATACTTTCATAGCAACAAAATATGTTGCTCTATAGCTTGAGTCAGAATGTGTATATATGTCTGACCCTGTGATTATCATCTTCTGAGAGCCAAGTCTATACCTTTGTCCTTTGGGAAATGATTTTCCTGTGTAGTCCAGAAGGAAATGCATTTCTGGTTGAGTTGCTGAATGTAATCAGTGCATCTCTCCTCAGAGCACTTCCTCTCATCTCCAACACCCTTACATGCTTGACTAGTACTTACTTGTACGTATGTCATTTTGCATAAAGTCATCTACCAATAAGTTGTGTGATATGCTAAATTTGAGTAATTTGAGAATTTAATTTCTTAAGAACATGAATGCAGAGAAAACATCTTCAGACAATGCTGGATGATAAACTGCAATAAAAATAAATGTTCACATCAGTCAAATGGATTTTACATAACTATTTATTATAAGTTGAAAGACTGATTCTTGCCCCTGAGTGAAGGTTGTGGTTTTAAACAGGAAAACCCTTTCTTAATGGTAAATTATCAGATTATTTTGTCTTGTTATACACACGCACGCACCAACGCATGAAATGATAAAATCCACTAATCATTGAGAATAGATCTTTGTTTTTTCCAGCTATATTAGCTTTATCTAAATCAAATAATGGCATTATTTGTATCTTATGGATAGTCACACTTAGTACCGGGCCACTGTTTTTCAATCAGTTATCAATTGAACTGACTCCTGCATACCAATTCTTGAACTATCAAATATGTACATATTGACATTGACCTCAATGTTCCTAAAGAATCATTCTGTGCACATCTGCTTGCAAATTGCCGTTAACCTACCACCTTAGGCTGGCTCATTCAGATCAATACAGATCAGTGCAGCTCATCAATATAATGTATTGCTCACTGCAGGTGTGTCCATATTTTAGATTTTTTTCGTTGGGTCATCTATAGAGTTTGTGTGTTCTGTGAAACCATTGGCCTAGAAAATTGGACCTAGGATGCTCCAGTAGTTTAGCCCGAACCTAGCAGCTCGTGAGAATTACATGCAGCAAGGTGTCCATCTCAGGACATGTGTAACGGTTATAATTTCTCAAACATCCGTGTGGTTCTACATAATTTTCACTTGATAAGTAAAGAGGTCTTGAACCTTTCAAACAACTGGAGTCAGACCAGAGATCAGAGCTGTTTCAAAGTTGGTACCCTGGAGCTTCAGCACAAGCGCCTTGTTAATACACCATAAAAAGACTGTTATTAAAAGCTTTATTGAGCCATCCCAGGCTCTCCACATTCGGATGTCAGGGAATTTTTTTAATTAGGCTTACATACGTTTCAAAGCTCCTGCCTTTGGTGGGGGAGCCTAAGTGCTCACTCCCAGAATAAATACTCTCACAAGAGAAGTGTGACATGACGGGCTGTGCTGTGAAATTTTTTGAACCACCGTCTTTCTTCACTTCAGTCGATATCATGCACATTTGGGTAGCAGCTAATCATCATGACTAATTCATGCAGTGGACCATATCAGAAGCTCATTTAAAAAGAAAGGGCCCAATTTAAAATCTTCACATTTTTCTTTGTTTCAAAAGTTCAAAACCTTATAATAATTGATTAACAATCACACAGAAAAATATATGAAATGTAGTTAAAAAATATTTATATATGTTTATGCCACTTTAACAGCAACTCTGAAGGTTTAATAGCTACGTAAGGGCCTCACACTACTGTAGTATTGATCCTTGAGGTTTCACTGCAGAGAAACATCTCAGACGGAGAGAGATCTTGGTGGATAGTTGATGTCATTTTGTTTCCTTGGTTGATTCAATAAAATTCAGTAACGGAGTCAGTGATGAAGCAAATCATGCACAAATTGCATCTCAACGCCTGTAGGAATGTTTGGGAGTGGTAATGAAGCTTAAACTCTTTGAACAGGGACACATGCCTAACCCACATGCCTTGTACGTGTAGCTAAAAATAAAATCTCCGGATGGAAAACCATAAGTAATCAATTTGATAATCACGCAATTGTTTCCGTGATTAATCCATTATCAGTGTTCCATTCTCTCTAACGTTAGAATTTTCAGATTATTATTTTTTTTAACTGTAAATTTATTATCGTTTGGTTCATTAGTCTCCTTGATTTTTTTATTTATTAATGCTTAATGGGGGTTAACCCTGACACAAAAAATACATTTTAGTCTTCATTGAAATGAGATGTTGGTTGCAGTCCTAACATGGACACAAACCAAACTTGTATATATTACTCCTGTGTCTCCAGCCAGTCAGTCAACAAGACAGCTTGACCCAAGAAAGGAGACACCACGTCACTTAAAGTCAGCATCAAGTGACATAATATCAACTGGCAGCAAAAATTGGTGTGACCCCTGGAGCAGGCAGCACCAGCATCTCCCTCAAGTGTGTTTTTGTGCATGTCTGGGATTATAAACTGTGTGTGTGACCTGAGGTGGATTTCTCATTGCTTTTTGTCTATTAAAAGCCTGTGACTGTGATATTGCCCCCTGATGTTCAACTATAAATCTCCGTGAGTACTGTAATATAATTATTTTTTTGTGTGTGTAACAGGGAGCAGCGGGGAACATCATCAACATGTTGTGGCAGCTGATGGAAAATGGTTTGGAGGAGCTGAAACTTCTGCAGACGGTCCTCGTCCTGCTGACCACCAACACAGTTGTACATGATGAAGTACTTTCCAAGGTACCAGGCCAACAAACTCCTAAATCTCACAACTCTTTACATGCACCACTCCGTTGAATCTATTCCTTTGTACTGTACTGGTGGACTCGTGTATTTAATATGGAATGTGCAGCTTTGTAACACGGTGCCAAATTACAAGATCTATCAAACTGTCCCACTGTGTTCACACAATGCATTTTATGTTCCACTCCTGCTCTTGTCTATCCAGGCCATTGTGCTGTGCTTCCGTCTCCACTTCACCAAGGACCCCATCACCAACAACACAGCGGCCGCCACTGTCAGGCAGGTCGTCACTGTGGTGTTCGAAAGGATGGTGGCAGAGGACGAGCGTTTCAAAGGTTGGAGGCTGGAGCTAGTTTCGGATGAAATGGGGAGAGGATATAATCCTGGTATTAGCATCTGTCCTGAGAGATCCGATCCCAAGTGGACAACATTAGGTTCTTCAGTTCACACCTGAATGCATCCTGAACGTGTCTCCTGTGACCACTTGTGATCCCATCTCAATTTCCCGCTCAGAATAAATTAAACACTACGTCTTTACGCGAAGAACAAGAAATGTATTTAAATTTCAACCAATATGAGTACAGATGAGAGTGCGTGTGCTGGGTGGGGGGGTTCTCATATTTAGCCCAGGACAGATACGTGTTCACACAGTAAAAAGTCCAGACCATGTTCAAATGTGGTCTGAGTGATCAGATCTCAGACCATGTTCCTGAACTTGGCGTTAAAAACCCTTGTGATTGGGTCACTCGGGACATTATCAACCAGGTCTGAACCGTGTATATAGTGATGGAAGTTCAGTGAGTCAGTGCATACAAAATATTCAGAAATGGGAAGTTTGACTTCATCTTCATGGGACTTCAGACATCCTGATCTCATCTACATAGAGACTACTGAGTGTGTAAGGATTCACAAGTTTAAGTTCTATCTCCTATTTAATAGAATAAAAGGTGGCTGTTATTTCCTTCTATACACTGAAGTTTAATCTGTAGTCTGATCTGACTATGACTCTGTTAACAAAACTGCTTTACTTTTGTACTATCAATACATTTCTTAAATTCCTACAATGATTACCCCCTCCTCCTCAGGCATTGTGGAGCATCCTCCTCCAGTCCAGGGAAACACCAACAGACGGTCTGTTAGTACCCTGAGACCCAGTGCTAAAGATGCATACATGCTGTTCCAGGTAAGCCCACAAGGGGGCAACAGCCTTCAACACAGCATTACATTCTCCTTTCATTGGCCTCGGTGTAAAACCCTTATCTGAGCTGGCTTTGAAAACGTGGCTCATGAGCTCATCGTGAGTGGATTACAGAATCAGAGTAGCTCCCATTTCTGCTAAAAATATTCATCACTACCTTGTAATTTCTTGAATCTATGCTTTTAAATTGAATCTGCACAAAGTCAAAGGTCCGTTGTCCTCAAGTCCCTCATCATTCCTCACCCACACTATACTTTTGTGTGATGAGGATGTTCTGACAGCAGAACTCTGTTACTGCACTGTTTCAACCACTGTGATGAGTGTAGGACATAACAATCCATTCCATTGTTGTGAATGCTGCTCTGTGCCTCTGTGCAGGACTTGTGCCAGCTTGTCAACGCTGATGCCCCCTACTGGCTAGTAGGGATGACAGAGATGACACGGACATTTGGCCTGGAGCTGCTGGAGTCTGTTCTCAATGATTTCCCAGGGGTATTCTTACAGGTATGTACTGTGTACCATGTTTGTTGTGGTGTTATTAGATAAGGAATCTACCTATTGTACAAACTGCAAGAATAGATGTATAATAAAAATACAGACCTACTCATTATTTTTAATTAATCAGATATTTCTGATTATTATTTCTTGTATATTTTAAATATCTTAATGTCAGGGATTGTGTAGTGAAACCAATGTTTTGTAACCGTTGTGTTGTCTTTGAATCTCAAACTGATCTAAACGTCCCTCTCTCTCTGTTCCATATCCAGCACCAGGAGTTCAGTTTCCTGTTGAAGGAACGAGTGTGTCCACTTGTGATCAAGCTCTTCTCCCCCAACATCAAGTTCCGCCAGGGCAGCAGCAGTGCTGCCTCGCCGGCACCTGTGGAGAAACCGTACTTTCCCATCTGCATGAGGCTCCTGCGTGTAGTGTCAGTCCTCATCAAGCACTTCTACACCCTACTGGTGAGGAACCGATCTGCGTGATGGTCGACCGGCCAGAGCTGCTGCCTGATGGATGGTTTATGAGCAAGGGATTTTCCCCAGAACAGAGCTGATACACTTACTTGATTTGGTCTGATTAGCATTGGATTAGCGTAGCTGTACTTTTTGTCTTAGTTCTGCTCCATGTACCTCAATGGGCATTGTTGCATCTGATTAATTCAGCACTGCAGCGGTTTTTATTTAGTGATTTTTGTATCAAACCCTGAGTGAGAAATCTGTCTTTTTGCCCATGTCAAGAGGAGTGTCCAGTCAACACCTTCATCAAAGCCTGAAAGGAATAAGGGATGTTGCCAGAGGCAGTTTTCCAGTAACGGGACAGTCTTGCTATAGAACAGGCCACTACTCTGCCCCAGTCTGATCTGTATGTGTTTGTTTTGCAGGTGACTGAGTGTGAGATTTTTTTGTCTCTACTGGTGAAGTTTCTGGACGGTGAGAAGCCACAGTGGCTTAGAGCAGTGGCCGTAGAATCAGTCCACAGGCTGTGCGTGCAGCCACATTTATTACGGTGAGAAATATTAAGATCTAAAACACTCAATAACGAAAATACACCTTTTAGTCAATGAGCTACACAACTTGAGAATGTCACAAACACGTTCCACTATAATACAAATAACATAAATTATCTGTATGTTTGCAATCTCTACGTTCATTTTTAGCCATGCCATCACTTTGGTTCCAGGAATAAGAGTTTTATGGTCTTAGATTGCCATGAAATGTTTTGAAGACATTTTTTGTTCCATAAAATGAGGGGTTTATTTACATGTTCAAAAATTGATCAACGTTAGCACATTAGCATGCTAGCAGCTTATATATACACAGCCAAACCTAATGAAAGCTGAGCAAGGTCTAATAACGTAGGTCTGAGCCTGAACAAGTCCAACAAACTCTGAGATGGCTTTAAAATTGCACTCTTTACAGTATAGTTCTGAAGGGGAACTTCATAAACACCCAAATATCCAGTTTCTAACTGCGACTTTGTCAAATGTTCTGTGTTGTTTTCCTTTCCAGTTCATTCTGCCAGTCATATGACATGAAGCAGCACTCCACCAAGGTATTCAGAGACATCGTCAATGCCCTGGGCTCCTTCATCCAGTCCCTCTTCATTGTCCCAAATGCAGGCAACACTCCTGTCGTCAATGCACCTGCTGGTCAGTTCACTGATGTTCACCTCCTGAATATTCTGTATCAGATGATCATGAAGGTCTGTAGATTTCAAAGAAACGTGTTCAGATGCACCTGAAATTCAGATCTTGATAATAAAATACAACACTCAATACATATACCAATTGAAAAGGAAAATAATTTAATATGAAATGCACATTTTTGTACAGGTACAATAATTCTGGTTTCAGACAACAACTCCTGACATCTTTCTACTGCAGAGTTTTTACTAGGGGCTGCCAGGACCATCGGGAACAATGTCAGGAAACTCAGACATTTGCGTCCTGACATACAGACCCCTCCGGATAATAATATCCGGAGAAAGTCATGAAGATGTTGTGGATATTTTGTGTTCTATGTTTTTATAATGGTTTGACTCATTTCATCTTACTTTATGTTAAGGAGCCTCTGGTTCAGGGGCCCAGGGCACCGCACAGGGCGGCACAGGGACAGGAGGAGTCGGCGGCAACCTGACAACCCAGGCTGCATTTGAATACCGTGGTACCTGGATCCCCCTCATGACTGTTAGTGTCCAGGGAAGTGCCAAGGCCACTTAGTAAGTCATGATTCCACACATACTTAACAATTCACCTCTCTGCCCGTCCTCATTCATTGTCTTTCATGTGTAATTTAAGACTTTAGAAAGAGAGAACAAATTAATATGTTAAGTTGAAGGAAACACCACCTCTGTGGTTCTAATGGGTATATGGAGTTTGCAGTTTAGTAACTAAGTTAGTTTCACCCTGGAAGCAGTGATTCAGCAGAACAAAATGTTTTTCAAACCACAGATGTTCAAGGTCTTTAACCTGCTGTAAGAGTGAAAACACTGCTGTAATTAGTCTTTGCTATTTCACAGGAAAGCGAGGTCTAAAATTCTGAGAGTTACGTTTGCCAGAGGCCTTCCCGTAACAAAGGGAGGTGTTCTCTAAATTGTCTTGTCCAACAGTATCTGGCATACTCGAGTAATTACTGTAGGCGACGGTGGTGTTTAAATGTAGTAACTGGTGTAACCCATCAACACACAGGACAGGATATTTATGGCTAAGCAAAAATACAGTTTTTCTTTTAAAAAAAAAGTCATACTAAAGTCTTAACAATTAATTCATTAAATTCTGTTGAGTCTAGCCCATATACCCACTTCACCATTATATCTTTTGTCCTGTCCCTCTTTTATTTCCTCCACCAGTCTAGAGATGCTGGATAAGGTGGAGCCTCCGTCCATCCCTGAGGGCTACGCCATGTCTGTGGCCTTCAGTGCCCTGCTGGACCTGGTCAGAGGCATTACTTCCATGATAGAG
The DNA here is from genome assembly GCF_949316205.1 of Platichthys flesus. Classification (NCBI taxonomy): domain Eukaryota; kingdom Metazoa; phylum Chordata; class Actinopteri; order Pleuronectiformes; family Pleuronectidae; genus Platichthys; species Platichthys flesus. The sequence goes on along the minus strand of NC_084950.1, from coordinate 22,025,849 downwards.
AGAGAACTGGCTGTGGAGGAGGGGGTGGCCGCTGAATTCAGGGAGGCTAACCCTGACCAGAAGTGGCAGCCACAACCTGGTGAGAAAGAGCAAGAGGCCCAGAGTCAGGCGGCAGACGAGCAAGCTCTCGTAATGCAGTGTAATGTTCAGAGGAGGGTATATACTAAATTTAATTAAGAGTTACATTAGCGTGGTGTGTTAAAGATATTAACTGTATGAATCAATAAGAGATACAGCATCTCTCTCAAAAGCAAGATCTTAAGTAGAAATTACAATCGGTTGTATTTTTACTTAACTGCATAATTACCAAACCTTTTAAGATTTGGGGTGAGAACCAAAGACTATAAAAAAAAAAAAGGGACACAGACACTATTTTCTTGAATGACCAGCAGAGGGCGACTCCACTGTTATCAAAAACGAAAATGAGTATTAAAAATCTAAGAGAAATGTTATCTTATTCTCACTTGATTTATAGCATCAGTTAACATTTTCATTTGGAGCTTATGGCCTCAATCCCAAGTTTGATTGATTGATTATTTATTTAAGCTTCGGAGGCTCAACCCCCTCCTGCAAATATGGTTACTACTGCTTCCAGAAAAACAAGATGGCACCGGACAAAATTCCAAACTCACAACCTCTAAATTGGTTCACAAACCAATGGGGAAACTGCACATAGATTGCCACTTGTTGAAAAAACTATCATGACCCCTGGGGGCCATGATAGTGCCTCTGTGACTTTACCTTTAAAAAAAAAAAAAAAAAGATATATCATTAATTTTGTGTTTGTGTGTCAGGAGCCCACTTGGTGTGGGAGGAGATGGTCAGTGCCTGTTGGTGTGGTCTACTGGCTGCTCTCTCTCTGCTGCTGGACGCAAGGTAAATCTGCCTGTTGCCTTCTGATAGATGTGTTCTCTGTAGTCAGCAGTCATGTGACTTGTTCACATCAGGGTTTCAAGTCGGGGCAAATTTCCCCCAAAACATAGATAATTACAGATAATGATATCTTCCTTTAATGATGATTGAAATCATACATCCCGAAAAATATTACAGCTGTAATATGAGTATCAGACCACACTGTCTTCCATCCTCCTTTTCCTCTTGTCCCTCAGCACTGACGAGACAGCAACTGAGAACATCCTGAAGGCGGAGCTGACCATGGCCTCGCTGTGTGGTCGTCTGGGACTGGTGACGCCACGAGATGCCTTCATCACAGCCATCTGCAAGGCCTCACTGCCGCCGCACTATGCTCTGACTCATCTAAGCTGCAATGCCGCCAACCTCTCCAGTAAAGGTACCGTTCTGGATAGATAACCAAAGATTTACAAAGTACCTCATTGCCCCTACACACACGGAAAAAAACAGATATATCCCAGATGAGCCGAGTCGAGGGGAACTGGCTTCTAGTTTTTGTTTTAATGGCAAAGTCTGTGGCGAAGAGAGTCCTTCTCTCCAACAGTACCTGAAGTGCCTCAGCCGCCTCATACACTTAAACAAATGCCCTATATATATACACAGACTCCACTTGTCTCTCTCTTTCTCTCTTCTTTTCTGGGAAACATTAAAAACTATTCAGGCCTAAGTGTTGTATTTCTGCATCATGACAGAACAAAACATAATGCTAATACACCCACCCTTTCCCGTTCCCTCTCTCAGCCCTGAGAATGGCCTCTGGTCATGTATATTCATGTTCAATTAATGAGCACCTCTCGTCTCCCATATGGTTCGACGTGCATTCTGTTAAACTGAGCTTAGCATGTAAACTGCTGGCACCCTGCCCGTCCCTATAGCCCTGCTGTTATTGCATTAATCCATAACTTTTCACTTTGGCTCCTAATTAGGAACACCAAGGAGAATGTGTCTGGGGAATGTAGACACACACTTGCAATCTCACACACACGCACTCGCGCACACACACACACACACACACACACAGCTGCTCTCAAATTAACCACTTAGACCTTCACTATTTGCATATTAGCTTGTAGAGATAAAGTCTGCAAATTGGGTCTCAACTTGTGATGGATGTTTGCCTTGGCATTAATTAAGGAAGCTTTTCTTGCATGTCGTAAGCTTGTTACAAAACCAGTTTGTGTGTAGTTCTGGCTCTCATAGAAAGACTTGACTCCTGTGTGTGTGTGTGTGTGTGTGTGTGTGTGTGTATTCCATGCAGCCTACTCCATCCAGGGCCAGACTGTGCAGATTATCAGCCCCTCCAGTGAATCTCATCAGCAGGTGGTGGCTGTGGGGCAGCCGCTCAACGCCCAACCCCAGGGCACGGTGATGGTAAGGACACACATGCACACACAGTTATAAACACACTGTGGTTACAATTGACATTTACTACTGGTCTTCTATTTCACCTTGGTGTGGAGAAGTACCTAACTTCCAGGTGGCTTGTGCACTAAAATATAGCCTAACTGTTTGTATCTGTGTTTGCAGCTGACGGCAAAGAACATCCAGTGTATGCGAACCCTGTTGAACCTCGCACACTGCCACGGGGCGGTGCTCGGCACGTCCTGGCAGTTGGTACTGGCTACACTGCAGGTACTACAGTCAACACATACATGAATGCACACATCTTTATCTAACTAGAGAAGACAGATTAGACACTCCATTGTCTCTCTCAGATATGTGCACTCCCTGCGGTAATTTGGGAAAATGTAAGACATGAACAATTGTACGTACAATTGGGTCTGTACTTTGTCCGGAGTTTGCCTTTCACACATGAACAGCACAGCAGGAGATTCTAGCTCAGACCCGTTAACAACAACAGCAAAATCTTCTGTTGAGAGTTCAGGCAATGGGTGCAGCAGGAGTTAGGATTTAACGTCTAAATTCCACCGCAGAGATTATAAACTCACATCTTTATCAGTGTCTTCTCCGTGTTTGGCCCCTTTTTTTAATCCTGAGATATTTTTTTTCTTTTCCTTTTTTGTGTCCGTAATGTGCTAGAATTGTCAACAGCGTGCACACTCGCTCATGAATCCCTCAGATTATATCCTTCTGTATTTTCAGATGGGCTCATTCAGAGTTATTAGTAAGGTTCTGGCAGTAGAAACTCTGGAGGAACTGACTTTTGTGCGTCTCACATACATCCCCTCATGAGACCATCCACAGTTTAGTGCCTGTCTGAAAGTAGTTTCAGTATAAACAAGATGTCAAAACATCTTACTTGACCTGTTCTGAAGCTTTTATTTAGTTTGTACTTTTATATGAAATAGACAAGAGGAGGTTTAGACTTCTATTTATATTGCTCCTGATTTAATTAGCCTTATCCACCAGTATTTCAGTGTACTTTTTTTTATTTATTATTATGTTGATGTAGTTATCTTCATGTAGTTTCCTTGATGTAGCTTCTCACTTTTCTCACCCAGCATTTGGTCTGGATCCTGGGACTGAAGCCGGGGGTGGGCGGTGCCCTGAAGCCCGGCCGAGCTGTGGAGGGACCCAGCACAGTGAGTGTTTTTTAGAAACCTAACATGCATTACACTGTGAGTTTCTCATCTCATTGTTGCCGATGAGCTAATTGTTGAGTTTGTGTTTGTTTCTTTTACCTCAACAGGTGCTGACCACAGCAGTGATGACAGACCTGCCCGTCATCTCCAACATCCTGTCCAGACTTTTTGAGAGCTCCCAGTAAGGACCAGTGCTTTATCTGTGAAAACAAACAAAAAGTCTAATCATTAATCTAAATAGAAATATTGACTGTGCTGTGATTCATATCTGGTGAATACAAATATTTGTAAGTCTCTTTTCAAAGCAGTTTAATGAATGAACAAACATTAATTTTAATATTTTTTAAAGATTTGTTCATTTATTTAAGAAAGTATTGGAGTAAACTAAAGAATAACTACTGTGCTCTAAAAAAGAACAGTGTTTCCTGTTAAACATCTAAGTCCATCTGTATAGAAGATTTATTTTTTGTGTAATCCAGATACCTAGATGATGTGTCCTTGCATCACCTGATCAATGCTCTGTGTTCACTCTCACTGGAAGCCATGGAAATGGCTTATGGAAACAACAAGGTAAAGACTAAGTGTATTTCAGTATTAAGTTAAACTTTGTATAGTGCATAATTTTGCTTTGCTGAAATCATCTTGAGAAGTGATAATTCTCTTTACTTTTTAAGAACTTTTAACATTGTGCTGCCTGGGAATGCACTCCTTGCACTTGACTTAAAGGAACATGTTAATAAACTTGCTCACAGCCTATACATATGAATTCAAGCAGTGTTCACCGACAGTTTCAATTTTCTGTCTGTGTTTTAGGAGCCGTCTCTTTTTGCGGTGGCAAAGCTCTTGGAGACTGGTCTCGTCAACATGGATCGTATAGAGATCTTGTGGAGGCCACTGACTGGCCACTTACTTGAGGTAACATGTCAAAGACATTTAATGAATATAGCCCAACATCACAAAACACTGATTTACTCAAGGATCCTATAAAGAAGTATGAAGCCCATTAAGTGTAGAGATAAAATGTCTGTTCTAAAATCACTATTTTCATCACTATACACTGTACTATACAAGTTACAGTCCAAACAAGGTTTTACAGGAATATTATTGCTAACAATTAAAAAAGGCATTTTATTTCTGCGAGATACACGCCTTTCGGTTAAGGACAACAAGTCCACGTTCCAAACTTATATGCGTGCGTACGGATCTCATATTGCAAGGGACAAATTTAGTGAAGGACCAGATGTGCTGTCGGCTCATTGTCATAACAACCGCAGACAACCAGGAGTGTGTGTTAAAAAATTCAAATACAACTAGGGCTACGTTGTAGCACTTGCGGGCCCGAGCACCCGCACGTTGAAGCCTGTTGCGGTCGGTGGAGAGAGCGATCGATGACCAAGCGCACATCATCGATCGAGCATGCACTTCTCCACGTTGCATGCGTTTTGCGCTCTGCGGCAGTAGGTTTGCCAGTAGGTGGCGCCATCACTATTATTACGCACAGACATATAGATCTGTTCAAGTAGGCGCTCTGATGTAGCGTGAGAAATTTTGTGTCAATTGGACAATGTTTCCGCAACTTAATTTTCACACTGATCAATAGGTGGCGCTATGATCCTGAACTAATATTCATATATGGAGCTGTTCTATTCAGGATTGTGATCATAGGTCAGTAGTTTGGAGCCGGTTGGATAATGCAGAGTGGATTAACAAAGTACTTCCTGTTTCCTGGCGAATCAGTAGGTGGCGCTATGACACTGAGGAAATATTGACACATAGAGCTGTTCAGGCTTGGACTCTGACCATGTGACAGAAGTTTTGTAGTGATAGGACAATGCACAGTGGAGTTATGATAACATCGTGTCCTTTGGCGAAGGAAAATCCTTCGCCGCACATCAATGTTTACACGGTTTGAGGAAACGTCACAATTCTGACCATGATCTAATGACTTGACTGATCTGATTTGAGCTGTATATTGTAAATCAGCCAGGAGCAGTTCATCAAAGTATAAAACATGTCACTTCCTGTAGCCACCAGGGGGCGCTGTAATTTCAAGTCATAATTTCTGTGTAGATGTCATCAGGATGGCACCCTTGTCTTACATGTCTAGTTTGGACTCGATTGGACAATGTAATTCCGAGATACAGAACCTTGTGTTTTGATGGCGTTTAATCAAACTCAAGACGCCACGCCACGGTCACACGGTGTGACGAAAGGTCAATCTCTTAATCACTTTTTATCTCCATCTTGTTGTGATGGCACTGATCTTAATTTGAAGTTAATCTGATGAAAGCCCTGGGACAAGTGCATCAAGTAAAAATGTGGAATATGGAAAAAAAATGGCCACTTAATCCAAAATGGCGGCCTCCCTGTTTGGTCAAGCATACCTATCCAAGATATTTTTTTGTTTGTTATGAAACGACACATGTCCCGATAGATTTGTATAAATGTCGGCCATCGTAGTGCCGGGGTTGCCCTATAGGGGGCGCTGGTCAGTTTTTTTGCCACGCCCATTTCTTAAAACCATATGAATATCTTCAGGGGGGGGCTGTTGTTACACACATGTAGTTTGAGAGAGATAGAATCATGAACACTGAAGTTACAGCAATTTCGTGTTTCACGGCGAGTTGATGAACTTTAATGCCCCGCCATTAATATGGCGTTTGACGAAAAGTCACGGTAATCTTATGTCTTCATTGTCAATGTCTTGGGACCCATTTGATACAGTTTGACATGGTTGAGGTCAGTGGATGAGGAGAAATTCATCCAAGTGTAAGACAAGCAAAAAACAAGACATTTCCTGTTGCCACCAGGGGGCGCTGCGGTTTTAAGTCATCATTTATGCATAGATGTCATCAGGCGGGGACTTTTGTCTTACATGTCTAGTTTGGACTTGATTGGAACATGTATGTCCGAGATACAGATGCCCGTGTTTTGATGGCGTGTAACCAATTTTTAACGCCATGCCACGGTCACACGGTGTGATAAAAAAAAAATCCCTCAATCATTTTTTATCTCCATCTTGTTGTGATGACACTCATCTGAATTTGAAGTTGATCTGATGAAAGCCCTGGGACAAGTACGTAAAAGTAAAAATGTGGGATATTGCCAAAATGGCCACTAAAAGCAAAATGGCGGACTTCCTGTTGCGTTTTTCATAATGCTCCATGAGACTTTTTTTCATGACTGGTCACGATACACCTATATCCAGATTTTGATGAAAATCCGTTATGTGGAAACCTAGGGGCTGGTTCCAGGGGGCGCTGTAGAGCCATTTTGCCACGCCCAATTCCAATTACTCCAGAATACTAAAATATCCGCAGACCTTGAATTTCCTGCAAAGTTTCATAACTTTTTGAGCATGTCTAGACCCTGAAAAAGCCCCCCAAAGGGAAATAATAATAACTAGGGCTACGTTGTAGCACTAACGGGCCCGAGCACAGGCAATTTCAAGTCTGTTGCGGTCGGGGAAGAGAGAACGTTCGATGACCAAGCGCTCGTCTCAGCGTTGCATGCATTTGCGCACTGCTGCAAGATAAACGCTTCACTTCTTGTAGTTAGCAGGTGGCGCTATGATTTTAAGTCATGGTGTCTTTGTTGATGTCATCAGGTCGCGCTTCTTGTCGTACATGTGTAGTTTGAACTCGATTGGACCAAATATGTCCAAGATACAGAAGCTTGTGTTTTGATGGCGTTTAGTCACATTTTGACGCCTCGCCACGGTCACACGGTGTGGCGAAAAATTGATCTTTCAATAACTTTAGATCTCCATCTTGTTGTGATGACACTCGTCTAAATTTTCAGTTGATCTGATGAAAGCTGTACGACAAGTACATCAAAGAAAAAATATGGAATATGACCAAAATGGCCACTAAAGTCAAACTGGCGGGCTTCCTGTTGCGTTATTCATAATGCACTGATGGACTTTTTTGTGCATCTAGTCATGATACACAATAATCTTTGTTTTTTTTGAGGATCGGTGAATGCTAAATGAGGGGCTTTTCCGTAGGTGGCGCTCTTGAGGCATTTTGCCACGCCCTTTTCAAAATACTCCAGAATACGTAATTTTACGCCGCCTTCGAATTTGCTGCAAAGTCCTACAACTTTTTGAGCACATTAAAGCCCTCAAAAAGCCAATGAGTTTAAACAGAGAAAAATAATAATAACAAGCGCTCGTCTCAGCGTTGCATGCATTTGCGCACTGCTGCGATATAAACGCTTCACTTCCTGTAGCCAGCAGGTGGCGCTATGATTTTAAGTCATGGTGTCTTTGTTGATGTCATCAGGTCGCGCTTCTTGTCTTACATGTGTAGTTTGAACTCGATTGGACCAAATATGTCCAAGATACAGAAGCTTGTGTTTTGATGGCGTTTAGTCACATTTTGACGCCTCGCCACGGTCACACGGTGTGGCGAAAAATTGATCTTTCAATAACTTTAGATCTCCATCTTGTTGTGATGACACTCGTCTAAATTTTCAGTTGATCTGATGAAAGCTCTCCAAGAAGTACTTGAAAATAAAAAACATGGAATATGGTCCAAATAGAAAATGGCGGGGTTCCTGTTGCGTTTTTCAAATTGCTCCGAGCGCGTTTTTTGTGCATCTGGTGATGATACACAACTGTCTTCAATTTCGTGAGGATCAGTGAATTCTAAATGAGGTGTTTCTCCATAAATGAGGGGAAGCTCCGTTGGTTGCGCTGTTGAGCCATTTTGCCACGCCCATTCTTTAAAACCATCTGAATATCTTCAAGGGAGGGGGGCTGATGATACACACATGTAGTTTGAGGGAGATGGACCCATGAACACGGAAGTTAAAGCGTTTTCGTGTGTCATGGCGAGCTGATGTGACGCCCCGCCACAGTCAGACAGTGTGACGAAAAGTTGTTTCTTTGATAACTTTAGATCTCCATCTTGTTGTGATGACGCTCGTCTAAATTTTCAGTTGATGTGATGAAAGCTGTACGAGAAGTATATCAAAGTAAAAGATTATGGAATATGACCAAAATGGCCACGAAATCGAAAATGGCGTGCTTCCTGTTGCGTTTTTCATATTGCTCCGAGCGCGTTTTTTGTGCATCTGGTGATGATACACAACTGTCTTCAATTTCGTGCGGATCAGTGAATGCTAAATGAGGTGTTTCTCCGTAAATGAGGGAAAGCACCGTTGGTGGCGCTGTTGAGCCATTTTGCCACACCCATTTCCAAATACCCCAGATTACGTAAATTTTCACGAGGCCCATAATCTGCCCTATAGATGTTGAATGCATTCTGTAGTGAGAACACATTCAAGCACATGTCCTACACCTCCATGAGAGGGGGGAGGGGTGAGAAGGGGGAGGGATGAGAGGGGTGAAAGGGGGTGGGGTAAGATGGGGGCAGGTTGATCTGAGGAGGTCTGTTTTAGACAGAGTAAAAAGGTGCTGTTTTAAATTATCCTTGGGGTATTTTTACCAAAATATTTTACAGACATTTCATTAAGACCCCAAGGAACCATATCAACTGTGTTGAAATGGAAATAATATGTCCCCTTTAAAGCGAATATGTCCCCTTTAAGCGGTTTCGTGTGTCATGGTGAGCTGATTTGACGCCCCGCCACAGTCAGACGGTGTGTCGAAAAGTTGTTTCTTTGATAACTTTAGATCTCCATCTTGTTGTGATGCCACCCGTCTAAATTTTAAATTGATGTGATGAAAGCTCTCCGACAAATAAATCAAAGCGCACGATGTACAAAAACAAGACATTTCCTGATGCCACCAGGGGGCGCTTTCCTTTTAAGTCATGATTTCTAGGTAGATGTCTTCCGGTCGCGACTCTTGTCTTATATGTGTAGTTTGGAGTCGATTGGACAAAATATGTCTAAGTTACAGAAGCTTGCTTATATTGGCGTTTAGTCGAACTTTGAGACCTCACCACGGTCACACGGTGTGATGAAAAGTTTAAATATTGATAACTTTAGATCTTCATCTTGTTTTGTAGAGTCTCATCTAATTTTTAAGTTGATCTGATGAAAGCTCTCCGAGTAGTACATAAAAACATAACACATCTTAAAAACAAGACATTTCCTGTTGCCCCCAGGGGGCGCTGTGATTGTAAGTCACAATTTCTGCACCGATGTCTTCTGGTCGCGATTCTTGTCGTATGTGTCTAGTTTGGACTCAATTGGACAAAATATGTCTGAAATATGGAAGCTTGTGTTTTGATGGCGTTTCATCAAACTTTAACGCCACACCACGGTCAGACGGTTTTGCTAAAACGTAATCCTTCAATAACTTTAGATCTCCAATTTGTTGTGATGACGATCGTCTAAATTTGAAGTTGATCTGATGAAAGCTGTACGACAAGTACATCAAAGAAAAAATATGGAATATGACCGAAATGGCCACTAAAGTCAAACTGGCGGGCTTCCTGCTGCGTTATTCATAATGCACTGATGGACTTTTTTGTGCATCTTGTCATGAGACACAATAGTCTATGTTTTTTTTGAGGATCGGTGAATGCTAAATGAGGGGCTTTTCCGTAGGTGGCGCTCTTGAGCCATTTTGCCACGCCCTTTTCAAAATACTTCAGAAAACGTAAACTTGCGCACATTTGTAATTTACTGTACACTTTAGAAACTTTTTGAGCACGTTAAAGCCCTCAAAAAGCCAATTCACTGAGCGAAGAAAAATAATAATAATAATAATCTTTTCAATTTCAATAGGTCCTCTCACCGATTTCGGTGCTCGGGCCCTAACTAGGGCTACGTTGTAGCACTAACGGGCCCGAGCACAGGCAATTTCAAGTCTGTTGCGGTCGGGGAAGAGAGAACGTTCGATGACCAAGCGCTCGTCTCCACATTGCCTGCGTTTGCCCTGTGCGGCAAGGAAGATCGCTCCACTTCTTCTGGCCAGCCGCTGGTGCTGAACTAGAGGTAAGTAACCTTGAAACTATCCAACATAACATATTGCTTTATCTATCATCATATGCTTACATGCCTCAAGTTTTTTGTAATATGTAATTGTTATAAAAGTTACCGTTTATTTATCACGTCTAATGAACAGATTGAAGCAAGATAACTCGACAGTCTTGTTTTGGTTGTGACATTATTTTTTTTAATGAGTTACTATCAATACGCTACACGTGTACGTTTCATGTGATAGTAACTGTTTCACCAATATTCTGATACAGGATGGTATATCCGCCATTACTATTTTCACATCGTTTATTTAGTCTGTCATGGAGTTGTAGAGTGAATTAGACAGTAGTGATAACATTATAATGTCCACACATCAGTGTTGTAAACACTTCTCCAATTAATTATATAATTATGTTTTCACACTGAGGGAAGTGGAGAGACTTGATGTGGACTGTTATCAACAGCTCTGTGGGAGATCATCACCTTGAATATTACAGATGAGGTAGAAAGACATTTTATCTATGTGTACAATGTTGTATTTCTTTGTCACGTTTTATCAAAAGCGATTTAAAGTATGTGCATTTAACCATTAGGATACAAACCCAGACCCTAGTACATCGGTTCTAGCTGAAATAAGTAGTGCTTCATAAACAACACAAAACATTCATAACAGTACGCTTCTGCTCCTCATTAATGCAGCTCCTGATGTCCCCAGCAGCAACATGGTGGAGATCTGCAGCTTCATGCTGGTCAACTGGAAGACAACTGATTAAGATTAAAAGATTAAGATTAAAATCCATGTATTCATCCAAAACACATGCAAAGGCACACGCATGCAGGTAGGGAAATTTAATCGCTGCTTTTTACCCATCTGGTGCAGGACACACAGAGCAGTGAGCGACCATGTACGGCGCTCGGGGGAGCAGATGTTGGGGGAGTGAGGTGCCTTGCTCATGGGCACTAGAGAGGGTAGGGAGACTCTTGGATTTTTGGACAGATCAATCCAGGTTCGACTTTTGTTGTCTCTCCATGGAGTCGAACCAAAGACGAACCAGAGACCTTCTCTGCCCATAGTCCAAGTTTCTGCCACTCGACCACCGCCTCTCCTCATGCATCATCAAACTAGTAATCTACACATCACTCCATGCGTTGCTCCCTTAACTACAGATGGCCTGCGAATGTCATGGAGTTTTACAGTGAATTAGACAGTTTAGGTATGATTTTAATCTCCACACATCAGTGTTGTAAACAGTTCTCAAATTAATTATAGAATTATGTTTTCACACTGAGAGAAGTGGAAAGACTTGATTTGGACTGTTATCAATAGGTCTGTGGGAGATTATCACCTTGAATAGTACTGATGAGGTAGAAAGACATTTTATGTATTTGTACAATGTTGTATTTCTTTCAGCACTTTTATCAGAAGGGACTTAAAATATGTACATTTCACCATGAGGATATAAACCAAGACCACAGTACAACAGTTCTATCTGAAATCTGTTGTGCTTTATACACAACACAAAACATTCTTTAACAGTGCGTTTTTTCTCTTCATAGATGAAGAACTGCAGCACCTGATGTCCTCAGCAGCAACATGGTGGAGATCTGATTTGATACACTTTAGATAAGAACCCAGTGTTTTATATTTCTGCTTTGCCATAAGAGACAGAACATGGTCATCACAGCTGTGTCCTTCAGGCTCGTCTGTCCCTAATAAAATGATAGGAAACATGAAAGTGATCGTCATTATTGTAGAGGAAGAGTTACATATGAACAAAGTGTGTAATCTTATTTTCTGTGGATATTCAACTGTGTATTTGAATATGCTTTTGGATTAAAACGTGCACTACCATGACAATGAATGTTTTTAATGGAGCTATTTCACATTAAAAGTATTGCATTATAATTTAATACATTATGTATTATGTGCAATACTTTGATTGTTTTTAAGTAATGAAATCAGGTCTGTACCTGGAGTCAGTGTTCAGTCTGGTTGGATTCAAGTTGTGTGTCAAGTTGGACCTTCTAGAGGAACATGAAACCAATACACAGATATGTAAAGTCATACATGGGCCAGGTTAAGTAATTAACAGACTTTTAAATGGTAAAAATAAAATATTAGTTCAAAGTTAATCAGAGCATAATCATTTCAGATTAGGAAATAGGTAGTGCATATAAACCCACAACTCTGTATGACACTGTCTGTTCTAGTAAAGTTACAAGGCTATGACTTACTCATATTTAACAAAAGAATTCAGTGAAGTCTGTCTGAGATTAACGATTTAAATACTGAAGGTGGGAGACACGGTTATTTTTCACTGTAACACGTGACAGGACATCAACACCGTGACTCTGAATAAAGAGCCTTAAAAGACGTAGTGCTCCTTTGAACAGCTGCTCTTACAATGTGTAGCAAGTGCTAAATCTCCATTAGTATAATAGTAACAAAAATCACCCTTTACATAATTGAACATATATTTTCCATGTGAACCCCTTTAACACAGTTCAATTCAGGAGCAAAATATAATTTATACAGTATTTATTAGAGCTAGTATTAGTAAACAGATCAAACAAATGCAGTACAACACATCACACATCCACAGTGTCTCTTTTGCTTATCATCACAGTCAGTCAGAAGTGTCCGTTTAACTTACGTAGCAGTTGAGAGATGCTTCGTTGGAGGTAGCAGGAGCTAGCTCATAGCCAGTGCTGCTGTTGAGAGCGGCAGAGTTCACACAGGAAAAGACACGACGGACGGGGGAAAAAAGCTTTGAGTCCCACACTCTAACCTGCTGAGCGAACAACGTCCACAGTGACTCCGCCGCCGTCCTCTCATCCAGACTCGCCAACCGTTCTCCGGTTCTTCGTGATACACAGCTCCGCAGCTTGTGACGACGTAACTCATGAGGCGTTCACTTGCAGCTGTGTTAAATGCAGCTTCGTTTGTCATGGCGAGTTGAAGAAGTCTGCTGCAAAGCTATGAATAATCCGCATGATGAAAACTCACAGCAATGTTATGCCTACATTATCAATATATTGAGACCCATGTGACACAGTTTGACATGGTTTAGCAAAGTGAATGAGGAGAAATACATCCAAGTGTGAGACGTAACAAACCGAAAGCGGTCTCATGCTGCGTTCAGGGTAACTCTGTTAAAATGGGTTTCATAGGTCATGATGAGCTGATGAACTTTGATGCCACGCCATTAACAATCTGCATGATGAAAAGTCACAATAATGTTATGCCTACATTATCAATATCTTGAGACCAATTTGACACAGTTTGACATGGTTTAGTAAAGTGGCTGGAGGGAAATACATCAAAGAGTAAGATGACCAAAACAAGACATTTCCTGATGCCACCAGGGGGCGCTTTCCTTTTAAGTCATGATTTCTAGGTAGATGTCTTCCGGTCGCGACTCTTGTCTTATATGTGTAGTTTGGAGTCGATTGGACAAAATATGTCTAAGTTACAGAAGCTCGCTTATATTGGCGTTTAGTCGAACTTTGAGACCTCACCACGGTCACACGGTATGATGAAAAGTTTAAATTCTGATAACTTTAGATCTTCATCTTGTTTTGTAGAGTCTCATCTAATTTTAAGTTGATCTGATGAAAGCTGTCTGAGTAGTACATAAAAACATAACACGTACCAAAATAAGACATTTCGCGTTACCACCAGGGGGCGCTGTGATTGTAAGTCACAATTTCTGCACCCATGTCTTCTGGTGGCGACTCTTGTCGAATGTGTCTAGTTTGGACTCAATTGGACAAAATATGTCTGAAATATGGAAGCTTGTGTTTTGATGGCGTTTCATCAAACTTTAACGCCACACCACGGTCAGACGGTTTTGCTAAAACGTAATCCTTCAATAACTTTAGATCTCCAATTTGTTGTGATGACGATCGTCTAAATTTGAAGTTGATCTGATGAAAGCTGTACGACAAGTACATCAAAGAAAAAATATGGAATATGACCAAAATGGCCACTAAAGTCAAACTGGCGGGCTTCCTGTTGCGTTATTCATAATGCACTGATGGACTTTTTTGTGCATCTAGTCATGATACACAATAATCTTTGTTTTTTTTGAGGATCGGTGAATGCTAAATGAGGGGCTTTTCCGTAGGTGGCGCTCTTGAGCCATTTTGCCACGCCCTTTTCAAAATACTCCAGAATACGTAATTTTACGCCGCCTTCGAATTTACTGCAAACTCCTACAACTTTTTGAGCACATTAAAGCCCTCAAAAAGCCAATTCATTTAAGCTAAGAAAAATAATAATAATAATAATAATAATCATTTCAATTTCAATAGGGCCTCCCACCGATTTCGGTGCTCGGGCCCTAATAATAAAAATCCTTACAGATTCAATAGGGCCTCTCACCATTCGGTGCTCGGGCCCTAATTAATAGTGATAATCATACAATAACGGTGAAGTCTAAGTAGAGTTAATTTTCTACATGCTGCAACTTAATGGATATTTGTTTTACTATTTTACTTTTGTAGTAAGGGTTGAATAAAAATAAATAAAATATAAGTAAATAATATAATATATTTTCTGTTCTTGTTTCTACTCTATGTACCGAGCCGTGATTTTTTTGTACAGTTACACCCCTAATACATACTTAATTGATCTCAAGGGAAATTTAGGAATAATAAATAAATAAATTAGCACTAGAGACACATTTGTTTGAATTTAATTCTAAGAGGTGCAACAGAAATTGCGGCTTTTTTCAACGCTGATGATTTCATGAATTTCAAATAATGAATGCTAGACGTTAAATGAATGTCAACATAATTGTCCTCTTCTGTTTGTTTACTTTACTCAGTACCAAGGCTCCAATGATAACTTGTTTCCATTCAATCTGTAGCTCATGAGCCCGTAGAGTTAAATTTTAATTATAGCTGCGTGTAACATAAAATATCGATGACTTAACCAGTTTGTGGTTGCAGAGTATAAAATTGTTTTTTCTACATTTTGGAGAAACTTGCTGTAGGAAGGACAATACCGGACCATACAGCAGTTACTAACACTTACTGTTTTTTACTACACTCCATATTTGTTTTCCTCCTGTCTTCATTCAGTGGGGTTGTCTTTTTATATATTGTATGTGTGTGTAAAGGTGTGTGTTTCGAGGTTTCCTTCACATATTCTCTGTCTGTCTCCCCTCTCTCTCTTTTGCACTCCTGTTTTACAGAAGGTAAGTTCAGATGTCTTCCTCCATAATCATCAGCTTACTCGTCCCTCTATTTGTTCCAATCTTTTCTCTTTCCTGCGCAGTCTGGCGCTAACGCTTTGGAAATTGAGAGGTTGCTGTTTCAGAATGCGTCCACAGTGAATTTGCTTTGCTGTCAGTGTTTGATGTTCACGTTCTCGTGCGCAGAATGCAATATAAACCTCTGATTTGTCACAGAAGCTAAAGCTGCACCTGCACAGTGAACTGCATGCCGAGATAAAATGCTGCTTCTTTTTCCTCGCGGGCTTTTTCGAATTCAAATAGTTTCTCTATGTACAGGCATTTATTATTATGTAGATCTATGGATGAGAAATTATTTAATAGGTTTTCATTAACCATGTTGGTTCCTCTTAGAATTCAGTTTGACTCTCATAAAATAAGAGTTTCACAAACTTCCATGTAAACTAAATATGATTCATTATGATTGCAGATGAGCTTAAATATATAATTCTTATTGGGATTATTCAAGCTAAAGACAGGTTTGTACCACACTAGAGTATAATTCTGCGGAGCCTCGTCTCTCTGTGTGTATACTTGCACTCATGATTATACGGGCTGTCCCAGCATATCCTGTTATCACAGGGGATCCCAGCCTCTAAAGCACAGTCTATGGTTTATTTCACCCACTGGTTTCACACGCCCATCCACTGTGACCACTGCTGGGAAACACTGTTGTGAACAGCCTCTGTATCATCTCCGTTGTTCCTGGCATGTGTGTGCAATTGTGTGCATGAATGTCATGTCCTGCAGGTGTGCCAGCACCCGAACTCCAGGATGAGAGAGTGGGGGGCTGAGGCGTTGACGGCGCTCATCAAAGCCGGACTGGCCTACAAACATGACCCCCCATTGGCCCAGAATCAGGTTGGTAAGACTGTATGTGGACGTGTTCATGAACACAAATAGCAGAATAGCTTGTGGGCCAAATTCTTAAACTGAAAAGCTCAGTTACTTTATCTCTCACTGTTACAGGTTGACTTTCGTATTTATCTGATATATATTTTGTATTTCGGTTGCCAGCCAGGCTACTCTCTCTTGCCTTATAAGATTTGTCTCAACCCTCACAAAGGATATAAACATGATATATACCCTTTACATAGCATGACAATTTAAAAAAAAGAAAACTAGATCTTCATTTATTTATAAATTGCAGAAGCCCCTTTAACCCCACAGTCCATAAAACAATGTGCAGGTAATTGTTTGACAGCTAACACATCAGTCACTGTTTCCCTCTCTTTATTCCCAAGCGGCTGCAGCTTCTGTTGCTGAACCCCTTGAAGGAGTTGTCCAACGTGCTCCATGCAGACATCCGCCAGAAACAGCTGGAGAGTGTCCTGCAGATCCTTCAGAGCCAGGGTGACAGCCTGGGGCCCGGCTGGCCCCTCGTGTTGGGGGTCATAGGAGCAATCCGCAATGATCAAGGGTAAGAGCCCGAACAAAAACAGCCCTTTGTCATTATATAAAAGAAACGGTTAGTTTTTCCGGCAAATTGCTAGTATTTTATTCATGTTGTTATCACAGTTGCAATAAAAGTAAATTAAGAAAACTAAACTTGGCCAAAATGTCATGTTTTCTTCTTCTCCTTCAGCGAGTCATTGATCCGAACAGCCTTTCAGTGCCTGCAGTTGGTGGTGACAGACTTTTTGCCCACCATGCCTTGCACGTGCCTCCAGATAGTGGTGGATGTAGCCGGCAGCTTCGGCCTGCAGAACCAGGAGCTCAACATCAGCCTCACCTCCATCGGCCTACTGGTGAGATAATGGCTTGTGCCCTTGTTTTTTTTAATGTGCGCTTCAACCCAAAGGGAAGTTGTACATTTTCAGCTCCTGGTCGCATAGTAGGAGTTGCGAACAGGAGACATTTTGTAATTGAACAATACCAGTGTTCACTATGGAGTCAGGTTGTGGTAAGGTGGCTGAAACATATTTTTGAACAGGTTTTAACAGTTATAACATCATACAAGTCCTTATTTTACATTATTGCATCTAATTGAACAGCATTTAACTGCAGCGCTGACATTTCATTGATACTTTATTCAGTATTCAGGACATGCAAAGCTGTTCATTGATCTGTCCTTTGCTGGATAATTTCTGTGGGTGTGTGTCGGCTCCTGTGAGATGACACAATAACATTACAATAATAGAAAAAGACACAACCTGAAGCATTTTACCAACCTCCCTCTCTACTCTCTCCCCCCTCTTACCTTTTTTCGCCCACAGTGGAACATTTCAGACTACTTCTTCCAAAGGGGCGAGGTCATCACGCAGGAGTTGGAGAAGGAGGAAGAAGCGTTGCAGAAGCAGGCGCAGGAGAAAGGAGAGACCCTGAACAGGCCGTTTCACCCCGCCCCTCCCTTCGACTGCCTGTGGCTGTGCCTTTACGCCAAGCTGGGCGAGCTCTGCGTTGACCCACGGCCCGCTGTGCGGAAAAGCGCCGGGCAGACATTGTTCTCCACCATCGCTGCCCACGGGACCCTGCTGCAGCAGCCAACATGGCATATTGTAGTCTGGAAGGTAGCATGCAGGAATTTGTTCTTATTTTAATTTGATATACAATTTGAAATATACAAGAGGAGGCCATCATCTACATTGTCACTTTGTTAAAATTTACAAAATCTAGGATATATATTATTTCTCAAATTTTCGTGTGAATGACTACTTTAAAACTATATTTGTGAATTTTATAATTTTTTTTAATTGTTCTAAAAATTTGCTCTACTTATTCTGTGTTTCTGTTTGAAGATATATCATTTACATCATGAATCAGTTTCAACTTTGGGGAAGAAATGGCTACTGGTTTAACTTTTCTGATGTCTCCACCAGGTGCTTTTCCCACTGCTCGACTGCGTGAGGACGTCCTCCACCACGGCGGACAAGGAGAAGATCGAGTCCGGAGGCGGCAACATCCTCATTCACCACTCGCGGGACACGGCAGAGAAACAGTGGGCGGAAACGTGGGTGCTGACACTCGCCGGGGTGGCGCGCATTTTCAACACGCGGCGGTATCTCCTCCAGCAATTAGGTGAGCACTCATTATCTACGCTGACACAGAGTCTAATGCTGCTGCTCAGAAAGTAGACTGGGACATATGGCTGCACTTCATTACAGCTGTCAAAGAATGGTAAACAATGACAATTATTTATTGAATAATATTTATAAATCTGTGCAAAGTGTAGAAAAGTTCTACAAACGGCCTGACTGGTTGTACTAGTATATTACTAGCTATTAAGTCGCATTAAGCCCCCTGCCGACAGGATTAATATTCCAGGGAGATGGAACTGGTAGAACATGAGCTCCTTATTAATTACACTCATTGCCCCGAACGTCATCTTAGCCGGTGCTAAATTACAAGAGGTGATTAATATCCAACATATTTACAACCTGCTATACTTAAAATCTGTGCAATCTATGCACCACTTGGATACACCTGTGCTACTGGGCATGGTCCGACAATGTGGTTAGTTAAGTTTGTCACATTTTATCTACAGCTGTTACACACACTAGCTAACTGATAGTCGCATATTCTTCCGTCTTGTGTATCTACAGGTGATTTCTTTGAGGCGTGGGAGGTGCTGCTGAACCACATTCAGTCGGCTGCTCTGAGTAAAAACAACGAGGTCTCCCTGGCCGCCCTCAAGAGCTTTCAAGAGATCCTGCAGATCGTTACACCTGGGAGAGACTCAGACAAAGTATGCGATGCCCTCGCTGCTATGGGCGTCCCCCCAGTGCTCATAGACCCTCTCTCGGCGTCCGGCCCTGGCAGACCCCTGGTGCGTTCAGATTCGCTCGTCGAGCGGCTGACGCGTTACAACGGTGCCGAGCTGCAGGCCCCTCCCCCGGGGGAGGAGTCAGCCTTAGAGGACTCTGCGTTGTGGTGGTCAGCGTGGAACACGTGGTATCGAACGGGAACGGACAGCACGAGGCCGCCCAGTGGCCCGACAGAGAAGCTCTCCTTTATCCCCAGCCAGCCGTTCCTCACGGCGCTGATCCAGATTTTTCCAGCGCTCTACCAGCACATCAAGGCCAACTTCAGCATGGAGGATCTGAAGAAGCTGGGGGTCATCCTTCACGGGGCTGTGTCTGTGCCTATCAGCAGTGATGCCTCACCGTTCATCCTCCCCTCCTACACTGAGGCTGTGCTCACCAGCTTGCAGGAAGCTGTGCTCACGGCTCTGGATATCTTACAGAAGGTGGGCAAAGGAAATGGAAAGTGAAAACAAAAAGATTTTACCCGAATTTCTTATAGTAAACGTTTGACCTTATGCAGTATCTGAAAAAGCATTAAGATGAGTCAGTTGAGCTGTCTTGTGGCCAAGGAGTCAAATAACCAGGCCACAAAGGATGCCGGAGTGGTACATGTGCATTACAGACCCTCTGCTTTTCATTTCGGTGCCATGTTATCAAGTTAGAGCAACCACTGTGCTAACATGAGCTGTGCAACACGTAGGACGTCCTGTACCTGTAAAAGCACTCTAGTGTTTCTGTTGACTGGATTTTTATTACTATAACTGCACACTAGAAGATGCACAGCTTTTTGTTGTAAAGTCCTGGCATTTAGAATTTAGTTCAGTACATAGTCTTAATCCGGGAAATACATTAGTCTTAACAGAAACCTTAGTGTAGCAGCAAATTTTGGTTCTAAAAAATAATTTCAAACCGAGAAAAACAGCAAATTCTTAAATCTTAGAGTGTGGAACCAGCAAACCTTCTTTTGGCTTAAATACTTAAGTACAGATTTTTGTTCCTTATCTAACGTCACCTAAATGGAAACTGCCACTCCAGTCATAAATACTGTCTTTTAGAAATGAAGTTGTACGTGTAAGTTATATTTGTGTGCGATCAGCCCTTGAAGCGGCGTGTCGGTCTGCTAAATTATGCAACACATAGTCGTGCGGTGGATGTCAGCAGTGTTTGTTCCTCTCTTTCCTCCCTGCTGCAGGCCATCTGTGTGGGCCCCGAGAACCTGCAGGTCATGTACCCAGCCATCTTTGAACAGCTGCTACTCTTCGTGGAGTTCTCCTGCAAGCCGCCTCAGTACGGCAGGATGGAAACCAAACACGTGGCCAGTGCCAAATACAACCAGGTAGGGGGTGTAGACTTGGCCTTTCCAACAGCTCAGTTTTCATTTGCTATTTATTTGCTTTTTAATGTTTGTTTCATTAAAATGTTGGTGGACGCTCACTGTTATTCATCATCCTCCTCGGGTCATTGTCAACAAAATCATCCATTTTCTTTTATGTTCATGAAGCAAACCCCTCCTCTTTCTCCCCCCCTACTGTCTGGGCCTTGTAAAGTCCCATCATGGCGCCATATGAGATTGACAGGCTTTTCTGTACCCCCCCCCCCCCATCAGCAGTCCTGGGCTATGTTGTCCTCATATTCCCCCTCTTCATGCTTCATCATGCTGGCCACATGGCAAAGAACTGTTTCACTACTTTACGGCTCAAAAACCGTTTAACATTCACTCCACAAACAAGTGGAGAGGGGCCGACGTTTGCAACATCGTTCTGATACCAGTGTCTTTCTCACGCCTTGCTGCTGTGTGCTCTGCCTTCAGGGGGATGTTTTGAATTCTCTTGATCTAACCGACAGCCTGGTACAATTATGCAAGGAAATGTTAGCGCTGCACACAACAAATCTCAAATCCAGTCTGTGAGTCTTATACGTGGGCCTCAGACTCATTGAACTGTTGGTTTAGGGTCAAACTAAATCCCCAGACCAGCCCAACACATGGGATTGTGTGGTATTTGCTGCCTTTTTGCATCTTATCTGCTGATCTCAGATCATCTCAAATGTCCTTGGTGCTGGGAGTGAGTGTTTCTGCCCTGAATCCATCCAGATAATTGAGTCTAATTGAGCCAACATGCCACCAAATGCAAATTTAATCCCAAAAAACAAACAAGCACATGTTTAATTATAATCTTCTCTCGTTCTGTTTCTCGGGACGACTCATTGGATAACCATTTTAGATCCAGCTGTTTGCACCGGTGAGTTCCATCATCTCCTTCAGCCCCCTCTATAGTTGTACTAAACTGTGCTGAATGGTGACGACCTACCTACCCTCTGCGGTATAAGATATCACATGGCATGGTAGGCTCTCATGTCTCATCTGCATCTCTCACTCACTCCATGCTCCCCCTCTCTGCCTGCCTAACTGGGGGTGATGCCTCTCTGTGCACAGCCCCCGTGCAGTTCCATTTTCAGTTGATCAAGTGTTTGTGGGATGTTCGTTTATACCCGTGTGTTTTTTTTGTATAATTTCTTAAAGACACACTTTGTTGTTTTCACTCATTTGTTTGTCTATATTTTTTTTCAGCTGTACTCATGTGCATATTAAAACTTTAACAGGGACTAAATATGAATGTAACCTTAAAATGAACGTGTGGTACTTGTACAAAGTGTGTCTTTAAAAACTGCTTTCAGTGTGGCTCTGCCAAAAGGTATGGATCGTGTTTTTATTAGATTTCCTTGACTAATGTCGATCCATGTTTTCTTTTTTAAATCTTCTTTCCTTTCCAGGCGGAATGGGTTGCCTTAAACTATGTGCCCTTTGCTGAGCGCTCCCTGGAGGTAGTAGTGGACCTATACCACAAAACAGCGTGCCACAAAGCTGTCATCAGTGAGAAAGTTCTGCAGAACATCATCAAGGTGTGTTTTACTAGAATGGGCTTTTCACTGTTTCTAAGGTTCTGAGTGGTAACATGGTAACACGTGGGCAACTCTGAGTTCTGGTGTGAAAGCACCCAGGAGGCGTTTTGGACATATTTGAGGTGCAATCACTCAGACCACATTCAGAGGTGGTCAGAGATGCGTGTAGCCAAATACAATTTCAACAATGCAGGGTTTCCCCCAGCACTATCTTGTTAAGGCGGCCGCCTTAACAAGACTAGGGCCCCGCCTTGACTACCAATGTACTGAAAAAAATATTGGTGATTGGTCCGCTAACGCCAGCATTTCGGAATGGAAACTTCCTGTTCCATTCCCTACATCACAATAAACCAAAATCACAACTACGACTCTATAATTCGTGTGACAAGTGTGTTAAGCCAGCAGCGTTGTCCAGCTGACGGTGGCTGGTTAGAGCACTTACGGCACGTGTGTACGGTCACATACTATTATAACGAACTTTCATAACGTGGCTAGCGGGCTAACCACCATGCTAACTGCGGTGGGAACAGCGCAAAAACCCGCTGACTTTAATCCCACGGCTCATGACACTCTTTCTCAAACACCGTCAGGTTAGAAGCAAACACTTTAGATCGATACTAACTAACGGTAGTAGTTAGTATCGGGTGTCCCTGCTGACTGTGTGTGGAAGCTGGGGGGAAGCTAGCTGCCTCCGTGTAGCTTCAAGCTGTTGCAGCTGTTGAATTAGCAACGCAGTTTGGAAACAAGACCGGGGAACCGCTGCGTTAAGACACGATAACATAAGCATTATGACCCGCTGGGTGTCACTTTATTCAGCAAAAACTGTCGCGTCATCAACATCCTTTTTCTGTTAGCTGCCATTGTTCACTGTGTGTGAGGAGCCGGGAGGACGTAAATAAACCAGCGTGGACTTCTTCTATATACCTCATGAGGTAGGCTTCTCTAAGCTCGACTTCAGTTGCGCCATCTACTGTTCTGGTGGTGAATTGTTTTCACAACAAAAAGGCTAGTAGAACTGTAAATCAAAAAGGGTTCGTCCGGTCCGTCCGTCGGTCAGTCCGCAACGGACTCGGAGTAGCATACATTGGCCTTAAGCTGCGTAAATGTCTAGTAATATCTCGATTTTAATTGGTCCATGAATGATATGTAACGTAAAGGCTTATGTGGCATACCATTTACGTAAAAAAGGCACAAAGAATGATGCTTATTTGCGTACATGTTAAATCATACAGAATCAGGTGCGCATGCGCGAAAACTTTTTTTTTCTTGCCGTCCACAATGAATAGGCGGTTAATTTGAACGGAATCCGACATCACAAACTGTCATCTTCAGAGGCAGCTTGATTTTTCTTAAAAACCGGCTTAAACCCTATTTTGTAGTGTCTGCATGTTTTCCACAACATTTGTACCTACTGTTGTTTATTTATATTGAAATAAACAGTTGTTTATTTCATTCATGCGTACTGGCATCTTTGAGCAAAATACCCCCAAAAATTTTCGCCGCGCCGCTACGCGCCGCGCCAACAGCACCGCCACCTGCTTACCACCTTGACTGACAGATTTACTGGGGGAAACACTGCAATGAGTTTATTTTTTTTCTTTCCAAATGAGTTAAATCTTGTTTTTCTCAATGTATGATTCACTCAGGCCCTGTTGGCTCTGCTCTCTCCCCTCTTTGTAACTCTTACCGAACATAAATGATGTACGTGGATCACAAATGGTCCCAGGAGAGCCATTTAGAAAACATTATGTAGCCAGATGTAATCAAATGTGCTTGGGGCTGTCTACCTGTGTTTGGATCTCTCACGATGGAACCGGTTTGAAAAAGAAAGAGGCTTTTTCAGTTATTAATTACAGACCAACATCTATGGGACAGTTATCAAAACCAGTCCCTACATCTGTCTGTACTATTCCCGTGAACGCGATATCTCCAGAATAACCTGGAATATCCTCACATTTGGTACAAATATTCACTTGTACTCAACGATGTACTGATTTGATTTTGATGGTCAAAGGCCACCACAGTGCGGTAATTGCAGTTGTGTCGATCATGTGCAGCCGTACGAACAGTTGAAGGGTAGATGTAGCCTCTGGTATTTCACTTTCTGGGCTCGTCGTCAAGACCAGTGATTACACTTGGTTCATTAGTACTCCTGGCTTCTCTAATGATGGTTGTAAGAGCTGTTAGAACTTTTAATGTTTGGGTAAAGGCAATATATAAGCATGATTACACATAATAATAAAACAGCGTAATGATTATCAGTCAATTACAACTCTGGATTATTGTAAAATGGAAAGTAATGGATTGACAATGATTATAGATTCGGGTGTGACCGTTCGGGTGGTAAATTGTTTAAATGGCTTGTTAGCAGAATTGTTCGGAAGGCCCTAGAGAAGTTATTCAGTGAAAACAGGCTCTTCAAACTTGATTTAGAAGCATGGGTTAGTGTTTTGTCCGTTTGGGGTACAGACAAGTTTGAAGTGCTTCCTTCAGGTTTTTTTGCTCCTTGTTGGCATATTATCAACTCTGTGTTGCAGGGTTCTGATAACTGAGTGCTTCTGTTCCTGTGAGTGGTGAAAGTTAGAGTGTGTCCTGGCCTCATGTGACTCCTCGAACAACAGTTGTTACCACATGACCTCCGGTGACTCCAATGCTTTTCAACAACCGTTTTAACAGCCAGAAACACTTACTGACCTAAGGGCCTTCAATGGTCTTGAAAATGCATGTTTTTCAGAAAGTTTCCTAATGGAAAGACATCATTTCCCCCCCCATCCTTTTTTTTTTTTTCTCCGAAGAACAAAGTGACACTTGTAAAAGCTCAGCCTTTGGGAACCCAGCTGCTCTCTGAAAAGTAAACTGTTTAAAATATAGTCTCTTACATATTCTGGTTTGGAGGAATGAAACCTGAACTGGACCTCTGCCTGATGCAAATACTACTTGATGTTAACTCTATGAATTCAAGTCTCTCCAAATACCAATTTGAAAGAGGAGGTCAATGGCTTTCACAATAACCTCTATTATTTGTATAGATTTTCACTTGAGGTCTCGCTCTTTGTTACAGGCTCGTGATTTATAATTGTTGTCTCTTTCTTTCTGTTTATCCCCTTTATCCTCAAGACTTTAAAGATGCCCTTGGGTTTGAAGTACTCCTGTCCGTCAGAGAGCACCTGGAAGCTTGCTGTTTCGTCCCTGCTTAAGGTTTTGTCTATTGGACTGCCGGTGGCACGCCAGCATGCCTCATCTGGGAAGTTCAACACCATGTGGCCTGAACTGGCCAATGCCTTTGAAGACTTTCTTTTTACCAAAAGGTATGGATTAGAAAGCCTTAACACCAAGTCTGCCTATATATAAATATATAATTGCGTATGTACGAAGCTCTTTTTTTTTTTTGCTTCTATAGCACATCCCCAGACAACCTTTCTATCCAGGAATTTCAGAAGAATGAAGCTGTGGATGTAGAGGTGAGTAGCGGAGAGTCTCCTGCTATGCTGGTCATGTGGGAAGGGCAAACTCTGGAGAAAGTCCAGACCCCATCCTCTGGCGTTCATGTCTGAAAACGGCTATTGTTTTGTGAATTTATCTGATTGACAATTGTTTATATTTTCTTCATTTCAGGTAGTCCAGCTGATCAGCACAGAGATTTTACCTTTTGCCAATTTCATCCCCAAAGACTTTGTTGGCCAGATCATGACTATGTTAAATAAAGGTTCCATTCACTCTCAGTCTCCCTCGTTCACAGGTAAGATGTGACTTTGGCAGCTCAAATTATTGCCGCTTTGTTGATAACTTGTATTCCTGCCGTTACTGGGACACCAGGGAGGCAGCAATTGTTAAATTCTTTGGCTGTGTCGCAAAAGACCTCCCTCTGACTCCAAAAATGTGATGAGGAATATAATAAACTTTATTTATATAGCACTTTTAAAAAACAGAGTAAAGTCTGTCCTGTCAGTATAAATCTCTCCAGAGAGTGGAATCTCCTAAATGTCTAAAAATGTAAATGTTCCCTCTTTCCTCAGAGGCAGAAATAGATGTGCGGATGAGGGAGGAGTTTTCCAAAGTGTGCTTTGAAACGCTGCTGCAGTTTTCCTTCAGCAACAAGGTGTCCACCCCGCAGGAGGGCTATATCTCTCGTATGGCGCTCTCCGTGCTCCTCAAGAGGTCCCAGGACGTCCTGCGGCGTTACGTGGAGAATGAGAGGCTGAGTGGACGATGCCCCCTGCCCAGGTACACCTTTCCATATAACTGTGACCCTCGTTACTGTAAGCGCCATGATTTAACACTAATATTTTGCAATGCTAAACAAAGATTATGAATCTCCATACATCCATCACTGGCCGTCTTCTTTTTTGTCAACAACCCAAAACCACTGCACTCCTCTGTGATTCATTGTTGGTTTGAGTCTTAACTGCAGCGGATTTTTTTCCTAAGACAGAGTTTAGTGATGACCAGAGGGAAATGGCAGCATTAGGACAGAAAAAGAGATGATGGGGGTTGTTCATAAAATCACATAATTTAGGTATATATAAATATATATATAAATGTTGAGAGAGAGAGAGATCAAATCATGGTTGCATTCTAACGCCGGGTTCACACCGGACGCGGAAGCGACGCCAAAGCGAGGCGTAAGCGCAGCGCCAATCCTCTGGCTCCCATCCACTCCCATGTTAAACCGCAGCGCTGAACACACCGGAGGCTGAAGCGTAGCGTTGTGCCGCGGCGGCCTAGCGCCGTGAAGCAATCGTTTCGGCGTCGTGTCTATTTTTTCTGCTTGACGCGAGCGTATCGCAACAGGAAACACACTGAAAAACGATTTTAAACGATATTGACGACATATTTTATATGATATAAAAGATCAGATGTGCATCCCATACTTTGTATTCACCCTCTGTTGTCCTGGACTTTTAATTTTACCACTTTTACCGAACACATTATTAAATGTCCCCCTCTGCCCATCCACTACAGCCAAAAAAGCAGTGATACAGATAAAAAGAGAGATAGGGGGGGGGGCTACGTATTCTCCACATATGCTTGAGTGGAGAATACGTAATTTACCCCCCGACCCCCGATTTTTTACGGAGCAAACAGCGAAGTTCTTCAACATGGATGACATTAAATTAATAATTGAAGTGGAGAAGTGCAGTGAGTTGTATGATCCTCGGAACATGCTGTATAAAGACAACACTAAAAATGACACATGTTGGGACGCTGTTGCAGTTAATTTTGGAGCAACAAGTAAGTATATGCTTGAAAAAAAATATGAAATGCCGTTTATACTGCAGGCTGATAACAGCGGCGCTTCAGCGTCGCTATCGCGCCCGGTGTGAACCGCCAAGCGCCGGCGCTCTGGGGATTAGCGCTTACGCCTCGCTTCAGCGTCGCTTCCGCGTCCGGTGTGAACCCGGCGTTAGAGTGTAAAGCTGAGTATTCATGTGGGGTCTTTAAAAGTCAAAAATCAGATTATCTGAAAGCCTTAATACTTTAAAGTATTATGTACTAGATTTTCAATTTATTAAGGTAGGTCTTACTTATGTTAATGTTCATTTAACCCTTTTCCATCATCCTTTCAAATTAATCTATGTATAGTTTGTAATTACTCTCTGTGTGGTAGTTCTTTATTAATGACACAGATATTAGCATTGTAATAAAGCATTGAATTGATGTCAGTACAATCAGCCTGGCTGTGTGAAAGACTGTTGATACCGAATGTATTGCCTGTAGTTTGAGAGATAATTTAACATATCAATGCTTATTCTCTACTCTGCTACTTCACCCTATCTTCAATGAGGGGGAAGTATATCTAATTGTGAAGCTCAGATATTACTTACTTATGTGTCATACTTCACATTTGGTTCACTATGTCTTGAAAAGTCTTAAATTATTTAGCTTGTTGAAATAGAAATAACTCTGATTATACAATAATATTTTTGTTCACATAAATCAGAAATCTTGTAATAACTGTGCTGATCTTAATATGGGCTGATTAATTTTCAATTTTAATTACACCAGACCACTTTAATATAAATGTCATCTTCGAGATGTTAAATTATATTATATATTAAGTCATTATCTTATTTAGTTCATTGAATCGTTTCATCAACATGCTTTTCTCTGCCTGTTCTTTTTTCCTGCTTGTCAAATCTAAATCCTCTGTTGTCAGTTTCCTCTTGGCGTTTCCTCTTGGCGTCAGCTTTTAAAAACTGATGATTCCCTTGGTCTTCCAAATGAATTCTGTCATTTCACTCATAAGAGTGTTTTGAAAATAAACAATAAGAGATTTTGATGTTCACTCTCTTTGTTTTATTTACTGATGCCCTTGTAACATCTACAGTTTTATAAATGATATCTTTGTTTTTTATTTTGCATTTTAGGCAACAAGTGACAGAGATCATCTTCGTCTTGAAAGCGATCAGCACTTTGATGGACTCACTTAAAAAGACACAGCCAGAAAATGGTGAGTAGCAAACTGTGTCAAGGATTAAATAGAAATTAGATGAAGGAGACGCAAAGGGAAAAAAAGTATTAAAACCACAATAATACCAGCGCATCATATCATTGAGTTAAATGTGTCATAGTACAGTTGGGACTGTTTTTATTTCCAATCTGTGAAGAACTGTTTATATTTCCAGCGAGTTCAATTACAAGAAGTGATTTATTTATCCACAGTAGATTGGAAGGAGACGTGGGGAAATTAAATTTCTGAAGATTCATTTCCATTCGCCTGTGGGAATTTCATTAAGGAAATGATTTCTTTGATTGCCTTCTGTCACCGTTCATATTCTCTTTCTTCCTCTCTCTCCCATCCCCGCCCTTCCCTTCTCTTTGTTGCTCCTCTTGTTCTGCGATTCTTTTGGTTACCCCCTGCAGTGGATGGCAACACGTGGGCTCAGGTAATTGCCCTGTACCCCACCCTGGTGGAGTGCATCACATGTTCCTCATCTGAGGTGAGCTCAGCCCTGAAAGAGGCCCTTGGGCCGTTTCAAGACTTTATGCAGCCCCCGGTCTCCAGGGTCCAGAACGGGGAGTCCTGACCAGGCTGGCTCTGAGCTCTTTGGTCCTTTTTTATTATGAAGAAGTCTTTGAATGTGTCTTCTCGACCCACGTGCTTCACAAGTGCACGGACATGAACTCAATGCGAGACCCATCTACGGTGACATGAAGCTACACATAGTGATGAGAGATCTGAGGTCCGTTCCCCGCCCTTCATATGCATCATTGTATGCTTCTCATGTGAGCTGATTATGCCTTGCCCCCCCCCCCCCCCCCCCCGCACTCTCATACAGACTGGCTGCGATATTGTGTTAACTACAGAGATTTAAAAATAAATTGCAGTGTTGGCTCTGGGTGTGTGGTGGTGATGTTGATGAAAACAAAAAAAGACAAACTGGGGCTATAATGATCGTAAAAATGAATATTTAGACTTTTGCAACATTTTCAACAGTGAGGATTTTATGCAAGACAACAAATCTAACTGTAACATTCCATGTCACCTTTAGCCAGCCATCTGAGGGGATGTACTCGTCTGTGTAAAATAAATGGGACAATTCTACAATCAGCTGTGTGCTGTGAGTGTGCTCAATTAGTGTTTGTGTTAAGTTCCTCAAGTACCACAAAAATGCATTAAAAATTTTTTATTCCACACTATCCTGATGAAAAAAGGACGAGTTTATATCGAGGTCCTGTCGATACATGCTCTCAAGCAATGGTGGGTCCATTTCAGCTGTTAATCATAATGTTAAACCCCTTTTTCAAAGCATCAAATAACTAATTAAAATTAAAACCAAACATTCTTGGGTAGCTGTCATGTCATCCATCTTAATACAAAGTCTATGATTTGAATAAGCAAATGATGATTTTATTTAAAGTAAAACGCGTTTGTTGGATGCAGCTTCTGAAGTTTGATGATCTCCTGCTTTTGCTGGTCACACGTGACCATAAACTGATTTCTGTTTAATATTTAAACATTACACTTTAGTCCCTGGGTCTTTATATGTTATGGTGTAAATACTATACTGTAGGGGGGGTAAGGGCCACGTAAATGGTAAAAAAAATCCACAAAGTAATATAACAAGAATTAAGTTGTAATGATAAGATAATTAATTGTAGTTTTTGGCTTCTTGTCATGTTAGAAGGGGATTAGAAGATTGACATACGCCTACATTGGAAAGAGGAATGTGCAGCGTCTCTCATAGTAATATCAAGGTGAAGATGATACAAGTTTTTATTCTAAATAAAAGAAACCGCCCTGGAGGAAGTTGCCTCTTTTGATGAGGAGGAAGTGTTTGGTAGTGGTTGACTGTGATGTGAGGGGGTTTCTCATGAAACAATGAGATGAGTTCAGGGGTTTGTTCCCAGAAGGGTGGAACTCCATCAAGCATGGGTTCTCTCTGCTGCTGGTTTCTTACTTCCTTGTTTATAAAAGTATTATGACTTCATATTAAGTTACAACTCTATTTTTGAAATATTGTAATTTAAAATTATGACTTAATTATCGTAATATTGTTTTTGAAAATTGTCATTAAATAACAACTATAATACTATAATTACTTTTTTATTAAATTATGAATCCTTTCTTTTAATATCACAAATGTATAATTTTATATATCGCAAATGTATTCTGCTAATATTTCAACTTAAAGCGTGTAATATGATGCCCTTTTTTTAGATTTAATAATGACTTTATTCTCGGTTATATTGTGAATTTAACCTTGTAACATGTCTTTATTCTTGTAATAATATTATGGCTTCTTTTGTCATTAGATTGCGAGCTACTCTCGTAGTTTAAAGATTTTATGCTGTTGATATTACGACTTAAATCTCGAAATCTCGATGTGTTTGTTCCTTTAATATGTCCCCTGTACTCCCTGGTGTGTGTGAGGACCCACCGGACCCCTCCTCACGTCCCCCGGAGGCCCTCGGGCCGTGGTGTGCGCTCCTGCAGCGGGTCATATGAGGGGAGAGGGCTGGTTTGCACTGAAAAGAAAGGGAGGGTGACGGACGGAGGGAGAGAGAGATAGAGAGAGAGGGGGGGGGGGGGTCTGCTTGGGCGGGGTTTCCCCTCATTTTAAGTCTGCACAGAAGACGAGTGAAGCGGGAGAAGGACGCACGGTCTCCGGCTCCCTGCCCCGGAGTGTGGCGGTCTCATGCGCAGCCTCATTTTTTTCTGCCGCTTCTTCCTCGGCCCTGCCCGCCGCCCTCCTCGCTGTGTGGCCAGACACTGGCTGAGGTAGTAGTTTGTGCTGTTGGTTGGGTTGTGACACTGCCCGCTATGGAGATGACTGCGCAAGCTACTGCCTTGCTAGTGCTGGTGCCCCCGCGTCCGCCGAGGAGAAGAGCGCCCGCCTCGCCGCGCTCTGAACACGGACTCTGCAGGTAACCCGCACCGCTGATGTAAAGACAACGCGAGTCGGTGTAATGCTTTGCTTTTAAACGGAAAAAAAAAAAATGGCTCGAACTGAAAGTGTTTCCGAACTGTATCGTGTGTGATGCTAATAAAACAATGACCCCGAGGCAGACGTGGGCTTTCTTTGTACGCAGTTTGTATTTTTTTTGCACAGATCTAATGTGAGATTTTCGCCGTGTGGTTTCTCCGTCCCTCTTTAAGCCGTGTGTTCTCTTGCAGGGAGAGAGAAGCGGGGACCGTGCGCATGTGATAAGTGCGCCTGTGATACGCAAGTTTGAACCGTTTTGGTTTGCTCGTTTTCTTTTGAACATGCAGGAGGAAGTCGATATGTGCTTTTGGATTCGCGTAGTTTGCTCGCACCTCGGGCGCAGCGGGCTGCGTGGAGAGCATGTAGGTCAACGGTGCTGTTGCTATGAGGGAGAGGAGTGACGTGGCTGCTGCTGCTGCCCACAGAACTATCCTACAATACATCTGCTCCCATGCACACAGGCTGCCTCTGTGCTGCGACTTCCTTTGTTGATAATGTTGCATACCATCACACACAGATAGTGTGTGTGTGTGTGTGAGAGAGACTGCTGCACCTATTCATCTCTGCTGGCCAGAGCTCAGACATTAATCTGTGCAGCGCTGTTGGTGCTGCTCACCCAATAATCTGATTATTATGCCAAATCTAGGTGATGTGTGTGTGTGTGTGTGTGTGTGTGTGTGCGCGCGCGCCTCAGCATTTGGAAGGCAGACACACCACATGACTTGAACCCCCTGCTGAGTTCTCCAGCAGTGATGGCCTCTCTGGGGGAAGCGGGAGCACCGATGTGGGTCATGCACTGTGAGTTACCCCTTTAGGAAACCTCCCTCCGCCGCCCCAGCAGCATCTGGCGGCTCTGGTATCCCATTAGTCCGGCCTGTGGTGGGGGGGCTGCGGCCGGAATGGATAATGAGCTTTGATAGGCTGTGGGTGCCAGGCAGCGCCGGCTGGGTCGATGAAGCCATGCCGAGGCTGCAGACTTGAGTTCAGATCCCCCATAGCTCAGATCTGAGCACGCCGCTCCGGTCACTGACTGAGGATTGAATCCTGCGTTTGACCTTCCAAGGATGTTCCCATGAAATATGTACGAGTTCGCACTTGATAGTGTGTTAGGCAGAGTTGTGGTCACTTCTTCCCACCAGCATTTGTTCAGATATTACACAATAAATCCTCCCGCTGCTACTCATTGTAGAGAAAGGCATCGGTTGAAAAGGAGTGAGTTCTGCTCCTTTTTTGTGTGCAGAAGAATCTTGACCGGTAAACAGACAGAAGGGACTTTTAGTTCTCCTCAAACTTTTTGAGCAGTAGCCCACAGGTCTGCATTAAATGCATTCTAATCAGTATCTGTTGTAAAAAAAAAAAGCCTCTAGGATAAAAACCAAACATCATTTATCATGGTGTGACAGTAAAGAGAGTCAGCCTATGGACCAGTGAGCAGAGCAGAGGCAGCCGGTGTCCTGCTCATCCATCTTGTGTCAGAGCGCTCATTTGAGCCGGGCTGCAGATAAATCAAACTGGAGGCAGCCAGAGCCCTGGAGCAGTAAATTAAAGCCCCCTGTGGAAAATCTGTCCGCTCACGTGGGGATCACAGCTGCACGGCTGGAGCAGCCGCACCTTTGTCCTGACAGGACGTCAACACTCACGTCTGTGTGTGAGTACTTGTGTTCACCAAATGTGGCTGCTTCTGTAATGCAGCAAGTTTAGGAACGAATAGATCACAATTATTTTCTCAGTCGATCAAACAACACAGCGGCGGACAAACTCGAGGGGTAAATCAGAAAACCAGGTTAGAAACCCAGGCACGGTGCCTTCGGGCATCAGGGGTCACTGAACGGCTCCATATGAAAAGCCTGTGAATCATCTTCCACTGTGTGACCTTCTTGTCTCCACCCAGTTGAGCACCTATGGGAGATTTGGGACCAAAGTGTGAGACAGCGCTCTCCACCTCCATCATCAAAAGGCCAACAGGGTGCAGAGACATATCAGTACATGGTGTCCCAGCACCTCACTAAGACAATTTATACTGAGTTCGCTCCGAATTCCTCAACCGTCCGTAGTTTGAAATATGATACACAAGAAAGTGTCTGTTGCACAGTGTGACATCATTAAAAGTGTGGCTTTGTGTAACTTACTGAAACTCGGCTTTCACGTAGGACCAAGAAACTCAACAGACCAGGGTTGAGAAGCTTGATTAATATAAACAGTCGATCAGTTTTCACAGAAATCTAGATACATTTTCTTTGACATAATTGATCGATGGACTGTTGCAGCCAAAAATATGAATCGTTTTTTGGTATCATTTTTTCAAATGTGATTTATCCTGTTTGGAGGCTTATGGGCAGAGGATGGCGTGACTTGCTCTATAAGGAAACTCGGGATTTGTGTATATGAGTTCTGTAAATTAAATTTGATTGGTTGATTTTTTTCTTTGTCCTGTTTTAAACTAAACTTAATCTACTGGACCGTTGGTAAAAATAAAGTCACATTTGCTTCCAAGAAATTGTGATGGCGTTTTCTTTTTTGCACTCATCTTATAGACAAAATGGTTGACAGATAAACTGATCATGGAAATGTTAAGTGACAGAACTGCTACTGGATTTCAACAAACAATATGAGAGATCTTTTCAATTAATCCTCAGCTGAAAAGAGGTTTGAAGACTGTGGCCTCTGCCCTCCCATGTATCCTAGGTACATTTTGGCATAAACAGAGGACTCACCAATCTCAGGTCTATGATATCCTGCAACATCAACCGTAGTCGAGACAAAGTTTTCCCCCCTTTGACGATTTTTTCAATCTGGTAGAAATACTGATCCATCTGAGGCTGGTGAGACACAGAGGGAGAGAGATGGTTAATTTGAGACATGAAGTTCATGTTCAGCATGTCTCCATTCAATCTACTAGACACTGCAGTTAAGAGGCTCATCCTTCCAGTGCGAGAGATGAGTATCTCGCTGCCAGCCCACTCAGCATCTCCCTCAGATCAATCCACGGGTGGGGTGGGAGTGCTGCGACCTTGGAAAAGCAAGCTACCCACAGGAATAACAGTGTCATCACTGCCGTCGGCCAATCTGGACCCCCCCCCACACACACACACACACGCATACACGCACACTCAGGTGGAGAGTGAGAGTGGAGTGCCAGATCAGTGCTTGCCTGACTGGAGGAGGACCGGTGGGACCAGATGGTCCTTCAGCTCCTGCAGAGGACCCAGGGGTGTGAGACTCCTACAATAACACCTCATGATCCTGTGTGTTTAGAGCAGGTAGTGTGTGTCTGTGTGTGTGTGTTTTACATGCTTATATTCTGATCGTCACCTGATGATAGAAACCAAGAATTGAAAAATTCTACACGCTAGTTCTAAAAGGGATTATTTACAATGATAGACATGATTAGTCAAATTTAGCTCTTGAAAAGATTCAAAAGATTCCACATTCAACAAAAAAAAAGAATGAGCTGTGGCTGAGGGGTAGAGCGGTCGCCCTTCAACCTGATGAATGGTATTTCGATCCCACGTCTTCCCCATCAGCATGCCGAAGTGTCCTCAGGCAAGATGTTGAACCCTGATTTGGCCCTCATAGAACAACAAAAGTGCTGTTAATAGATGCAATGTATGAATGTGTGTGTGAATGTAAAACTGTACTGTAAAGAGCTTTGATTGGTCATCAAGACTAGAAAAGCACTATATAAATACAAAACCATTTACATCCAGAAAACCCCCAAAGTCCTCTTAAAGTCCCAGATTTCTTTCAGCTAGATCCATTCATTATTTTCTTGAGAAATTGGAGTAAATATCCCCCAAAATACATTGTTAAAGAAAGCAAGAATATAAAGTTCTGGATGTTAAACTAAATGGGTTCTTCCCTCAAGCCAGTCAACATCCTTTCAGCACATTATGTGTAATCCTGCTCCAAAACAAAGGGTGAAATTCTAACCTCCAACACAAGAACAAGGTCAACTGAGTCAGAAATGACCTGGATATATGAACTTGTATTGTGTAGCAGTGCCTATTGATTGTTCTCTGGTTCAAACAGCCTCAGCGACGAGCCCTACGTCTACAGCGGATGTGGAAGTGGTTAAAAGTTCAATACCATTGATGTCCAACAGGGGCTGGCTCCATGGACTGCCATTCAAAAAAGACCAACTGTTCCCTTGAAATACAAAGTCAAGTTTAGTGTTCCATCTGAAAATAAATTACAGTTTAAATGCAGTGGAGGGGTGGTGAATTATCCAAGAAGAACCTGTCACCTTTTAGTGTGGATCTGGATCAAGGGGTAGATCAAACTTTCTGTGCCACTTTACTGAGGGCCATCCAAGTCCGCACTAATCAGACAGTGGATCGTTTTTGACTCAATTTTAACAACATGATTCAAATCAAGCTATATATTGTGAAACTAAGCTAACATCTGCGGCTTTCACAATTTTAGTATTTCAGTTGAGTCCTGGGAAGAAACTAAATCTTGGCTTTTAGCTGCGGCACCCAAAAATAATCCAGCCGGTCCAGTGTTATCTTTCAAAGAAGGAAAAATATAAATCTTCAGAACACTGCAGCAAAGAGCACTAGAGAGTTGTCGAGTGTCAGAGGCCCAGCAGGTTCCTCTTTCCTTCTCACAACACCAGACTCTGGAATGCATCTCTTTTCCTTTTCATATACGATACCTCGTGTCCTCGTGTCCTGAACTATACGACAGCTTAATTCTGCATTTGATTTACGTCTTTGTTCTCAGGAATGTGGTTTCACATCACCAGGAAATCACTCCTCATTGTTCCACATCCATTCTAGGGAGAGAGCAGCTAAAAGTCAGGATGAACATCTCGTGCAGTTTTTTCTTTTTTCCCCCGTTACTATCAGTTGTTCATTACTTAGGGCTGTATGTGCTCCAGTGTGGAATTACAGCCCCTCGCAGCAGCCTCCACCATGAAATCCTCTGTCAGGACTCTCCATTAAACTGATACCCTTCATCCTTTGTCCACATATTGCTTTGGGACTCACTTGACACAGTTTGTCTGACTGGTGTCGTCTATATTCGAGGTTGTTGCTGGAGTGGAAGGGATTGACTTTGTCCCAGTTCAAGCACAGAGCTCCTACAAAATAAAAGTCCTCTTGCTTACAGGACATCAACAAACATTGAGTCATCTTTCTGTTATTTATTACAATGTCGGTTTACTCCCTTAAACTGGAGTTTACCATCCTGCCTTGTGATTTCCAGTGTAAATCCCACTAACTTTTAATCAGTGACACAGCAGAATAATTTGAAAGAAAAGGTCAAGATGTTTTTTAATAAGAGCAGAAAAGGAAATTGTTTTACACTGTTACTATTTTTTACAAATGCTGTCTTACGTTTTTGTTAGAGATGCAGCTTCACTTACAGTGAAAGAAAGGAGAAAAGAGTCCATAGGAATTCACATTTTTTTTACATTTAAATAAACTTACTCATGTTTCACCAGCTTCAACAGCTCGTACAGCAGGTAAGACACAATCATACAGAAGCTGAAAAGTACAAATAATTGAAGGGAAATGTGGGAAACAACTGAATCAGGGTTGGAATATCGTATCTATACTTCCTTTCAACAGACACGTTACAGTCGGCATTTGTCACTGTTAAGCCGTTTTCAGACATGATGAGAACTGGCTACTGTCTTTACCCGCAGTTTGCCTTTTACACAAGCACAAAACAGCAGGAGGTTCTCTGCACAGACACGTTCACAACAGCAACAAATCCTCGGGGTTTTACTCAGGCGAGAGGTGGGGCAGCCGACAGAGACAGGAAGTGACATATTAACTCCGCTGCCGAGATCACGTGATAACGATTACATCACCTCGACACCGGTGCCAGCTCTTATCACCTGTAACTCTCTTGACATCTTCGTCTGTGTCTTCTATGCTTTCTTTACCGGGAGATATTTGTTTTTTTTTTGTGTTTTTTCATTTTTGCGTCTGTAGCATGTTAGAAGCGTCATCAACCTGCTCGCGGTGTACGGAGGAGCTGCGGAGTCCAGTGCATGTCTGAAAGCAGCTTCGGAGGGACCTGCACGACTTTTTCTTCGTTTAATTGCCTCATATGTTGCGTCCTTGTGAACAAAATATCGAAGAAACGCCTCGAGTGAATTTCTTCAAATTTGGTACAAATGTTCAGTTGCACTCATCGATGGACTGATTAGAATGTTTTGGTTGAAGGTCAGAGGCCAAGGTCACTGTGACCCCCACATCACACATATTTTATCTTGTGAACGCCGTGGGAACAACTCCAGGAATTATTTCAAATGTGGTACAAAAAGTAATTAAAAGTATTAATTCATGAATTTAGTGGTTGAAGATTCAAGTTCAAGGTGACATCACAAAACCATTTTTCTCTAGAACTCTAGAATGCCTTTGGAGAATCCTTTCAACTTTGGCACAAACGTTCACTTGGTTTGATTTTATTTGGGTGGTCAAAGGTCAAGGTCACAGTTGGCCTCACAAAACATCGATTTACCTCAAGATATCTCAAGTCTGGCTTTAGGAATTTCTTCAAACTTTGACCAGCTGTCACTCAACGCAAAGATTCATTGATTAGATTTCAGGGCTTAAAAGATAAAGATCACTGTGACCTCAAGGTATTGTGAATGAAATATGTCAGGAACACCTGGAGGGACGGAAACTGTACGGGGCAGCAGAGGCATACAACTGCAGGACGGTAATTGTAGTTTTTGATTTAATGCTTTTCAGAATACATTATTTTTTAACAAAATATTGTAACTACAGAAGCAAAAATGGGAATGTCAGTTAATAATGGCACAGGCAGCAGCTGAGGATGCAGTGGACGTAGTGTGCAAACAGCCACTGGAGGAGGGCGACGAGAACAGACGAATGAGGTAGATGGCTGATGGTGAAAAAGTGCAACCGAAAAAGACTTTGACTTTTTTTTCCTTCTGAAATCAAAATGGATTTAAACGCGGGCCTACATTGAACAGTGCAACGAGATGATGGAAGCAGGGTACAAACCTCCTGTTTGTTTTCTTCACAAACATTTTGTTACTCCATTTTCCTTAATAGTGAGTTCAGTATTTCAATGCTAGGGGTACAAATAAGCAGGAATCATAAATGCAGCATTAGAAGAAACAGCTGATGTACAATCTGAAGAACGTTTACAAGTTTTTTTCCCCCATTCCCGTAACAGATTATCGCAGATGGCTGAACCTGGCTACATTAAAACGTCTACATGGAACAGAGGAGGTAAAATCCATATATATACATGACATCAGTCCTCAGGCTAGTTTTTTACACTGTACAGGTGCTCATCCAAATACACTTATCAAATGTGTTACATCCTCTGGGAGTATTTACAAGTTCACATTTATAAATATTGTGCATTAGTTGGTAACAGCGATCCTGAGATGTATATAACCATCCCGGTTTTCCAGATGGCTTCCTCGGTGAAATAAAGTATTTTTCCAAGATTAAGGGGAGGAGAAATTTCTAGTTCAGCTTTTCACGATTCAGCAGGTAGCCGTCCAGTAGTTTTTCTATCTATAAAAAGAAGACGAGAATAAAAGAGGTGGGAAAATCATCCTCGGATGATTAACGGGGGTAAACTGGTCTGGGCCGAAATTCCAGCTCTGACCAGTGAAACGTCGGGTCCCTCAAGAGAGAGAGGAAGTCCATACTTAAAGCACTTTTAAAAACGGAGCACAAGGGAATGAGGGAAACTGCAGAAGTGAAATTTGGGAGTTCAAGGCAGGATTCAGAATATGTCGGTGCCGTGTTGCAGTTTCAGTCGCTCTGCTAATTCGGCTTGTTGCCGTACATGAGGGGGATGATGTAGACGGAGATGTCGTCTCCGGAGCCTAATCTGTCGTTGGATATTCTCCAGCCGCGATCCTTCAGCACGCCACGTGCTCTCATGATGAGGTCCTGAGCTGCCATCGTGTACCTGGCATGACACAGAGCCATTCATGATTAATGGTGATGTTCAGTGAGGAACTGGTTCAATCTGGAATATATCTGCCCACAGCCAGAGGAAAACATTTAGGAGAACTGTTGATCTTAGCTCAGACCAGAAGAAGAGCCAGAGCAGCTCTGTTTATAAAGTCTTACAAGCTTTTAAGATTAAGATGCATTTATTAGTCCCAAACACATGCACAGACATGCACAGGCACACTCATGCATGTAGGGAAATTTCTATGCTTTTGACCCATCTGGTGCAGGACACACAGAGCAGTGAGCGACCATGTACGACGCTCGGGGAGCAGATGTTGGGGGAGTAAGGTGCCTTGCTTAGGGGCACTAGACAGGGTAGGGAGACTCTTGGATTTTTAGACAGATCAATACAGGTTTGTCTTTTGTTGTCTCTCCGTGGAGACGAACCAGAGAGGAACCGGAGACCTTCTCTGCCCATAGTCCAAGTTTCTGCCACTAGACCACCGCCTCATGAAATCAGAGAAATGACTTATCTAAATATTTGAAAATTTGCATAATTGCCACAAGATAACAGTGGTCATCCTATCTACCTACGACAGAGGGGGGGGGGGGGGGTGAGAGGAAGTTCAGGGCTGACTGGCGGCTGCTGCTGTGTGATTGAGTGCTAACTTGCCTGTGTTGGTCGTCGGGGTCACAGTTTGACAGGAAAGAGGTGACAGCTTCAGCTGCTTCCTGGTTGGAGAGGACGTCCCACAGACCGTCTGTCCCTAGCACCAGGACGTCGTCGGCTCCGTGCTCGCACTGTGTCAACGGGTAAACTCTGACCTGGAGGATAGAGAAGGGGGTCAGGAGACTTGGACTTATTTTTGTATAGGTTTTCCACTGATACCCCCAAACAATGTTTAAAGTGTATACATGCTAATTCTTAGCAGGAGGGGCC
This sequence comes from Platichthys flesus, assembly GCF_949316205.1. Taxonomy (NCBI): domain Eukaryota; kingdom Metazoa; phylum Chordata; class Actinopteri; order Pleuronectiformes; family Pleuronectidae; genus Platichthys; species Platichthys flesus. The sequence continues at coordinate 21,985,356 of NC_084950.1, read as the reverse complement.
TTTGTGTAGAATGTTCACACTTGAATCAGACAAATTTCATAAACCAAACAACAAACGTCAATGGTTGCATACAAAATCACCCACTCGCTCACTATTCCCTACTTCAATATATGTTGACTTCTTTATAGAGAACTATATAGTGAGCTCATCGGGAAAAGACACAAAATATTGTGGATACTACTCGTAAATTTATAAATGATTACAACAACAACATCTGATGGTGGAAAATCCCACATTTTAAATGTTTATTTTACATTTAGTATTAATAATTTAATGTAAAAAAAAACATTTTAAATGATCCTCTTTAAATGTTGAAATAATCTTGTTTGCCAAAGTCTGTGCTGTGATGCTCTGCTCGTATTTATGTTAAAGACGGGTTAGAATGTTCCTGTGGCCTCGCTCCTCTCTGCCGCGAGTGCAATGTAAGATGTTTGATATTGCACAGTTAGTGACCATTGGTTGTGTACGTTTTTACATTGTGGGAAACAATGGGTGCACTATTCAGGTTATAACAAATTTCACTAAAAAAGAAAGAGGCTGTGGTTCCCAGAAGCCATTCCAAAAAAGCAGCGCTAAAAAAAACTAAAAGATTTGATGAGTCTCGCACTCAGCAATTGTGTTTGACCCGGCGCCCACATATGATCTCTCATGTATGAACTGGTGACTCTTAATGTCAGGGTCATGCTTTTTGTGAGCTTATTCATTCATAGGTCTCAGTATTTCTAGCTTGACCTCTCGAAAATAGTTTTTTTCATGCACCCTGCAGGGTTAGATTTCAATTTTTTATAATTATGAAAGTTGTTATCTGCATTTAACACACAGCGGGACCTCTAAAAATCAAGTTTACAAATGCTAATAATGGGTTAATGTTCTGTGCTAAATAATATACACTGATGGAAATAGTTGGAAAATTTGTTTGAGATCGAAACGGAGGCTGAACTACAACTGACCTCAGAGGGCAATGAGTTAAAGATCAAGAGAAGTCATGGGCTTCGTGACCGACCACTGCGATCATGCATGAATGTTTCTGTGTTTTGTGTTGACTGTGCAGTTCTCAGTGTCGACTGTGAAAGGCCAAAGGCGTTACAGATTGTTACCTATAAGCTCTCATATGACTAGGTTATGAGGTGAAGAAAAAAAAATTGCTTTCTGTATTTACTGCAGAAATGATAAACACAAGGTTCAGTCTCTTCAGTCTAATCTCCATAAACAGATTCAACAAGCGAATATAGAGATTTAATGGATTTTGGGGTTTGGGAGCATTCTGGGTTCTGTGTCTAGATTGACCAATCCTGTTTGAGCAGGCTTTGGTGGAAAAGCCTGTGGAAAAATGTTTGACTTCGTTGTCAGACCATAGCAGATGACTTCACATAAATTTCAAGAACACACATGGATACAGAGAAGAGGGGACAAAGAGTTCTTCACCAGATCCCATATCAAGAGAATAATACAAAATGTGTGAGTTGTATTCACCCTTTGTGAAAGAAAAAAGTGAACAGCCCATTTCTAGACGATAGGGTATTTCTCAGTTCAAGTAATCGGAAACCACCCGCTCAAGAGTGGGTATAGGAACAATTAGCACAATTATTCCAACTTTGAATTAACGTACTTGTGTGTAAAGGAGTAGTTTAATTTTCTTCTGTACACACTGTGAGGGAGGATATAGTGAAGGGTGATACTGAAACAGAGCTTACCTCAGGGCAGCAGGACAAGAAGGGTTTAATGTAGATGTTGGAGTCGTGCACTTTGAGATTGTGGTCGCCGAGACCTCTTGTGACGCCGATGGTCGCCAACACCCGAGCCTGCAGAAGATGGATCGTTTGCTTTAGACATAATTTATATTGGTTGTGATGAGACTGAAATTAATGTCGGAAATTTGTGAGTGTGCCTCATAGCTACAAAAATGTCTGCAATGGAAATCGACACAAACGGCATTCTTTCCCAAGTTACATTTTTCTGCTCCAACTTCGGTTCCGATTGTCAGCGATAGAAATGTGACTCCTGGTTAAACACGCTAATTTGGCAAGATGGCTAGGTGAGAGAGCGCCTCAGTTTTCAGTGCATTCATGACGTCAAACACGAGTCACTGGGGGAAACGCAAACCAAACGAGTCAAACAGCTTTTGAGAAACCTGCACATGCCCACTCATTTTGGGGTAAGAGAGGTGTAAATTGAATCTGAACCAGTCCAAACGATTGTTCTCCAAGCCCCAGACACCTTCAGACTATTTCGTAAGCTGTGTGAAAATTCCATTTGATTTCCTTTGTCTGCACAGGTTGCCACCGTAGCCTCTAAAAATGGCTGCTGGCACTAAACTGGGGAACTGGGCTAAATGAATCTACTGTACACTGTGTGACAAAGGGTGGCCCAAAAGGACGGGAAGAGATGCACGTGGTCGAGTGAGGCCTGATTCGGACTGAGCTCGGATCAGTTTGCAGCACAGAGAGGCAGAGAAAAAGGGAGAGTGTGTTCCAAAGTGGCGGCGAAGCTCCCCCGGCGGAGAAGGGGAAACATCCTGGGATTAATTGTTGAGCACTAGAGCCCAGCAGGCTGCGTGCCGCTCTTTGAAGCGCTCTGGCATTCCTCTCCCTCGCACAAAGCCCCCCCACTCTATCTAGCCATCCATCTCCGTGACGCACTTCAAAGGGAGAGGACGCGACGTGGGCAGGCGGAGGTGAACCTGAGCGTGGTTGCTGGCCGAGAGCAGCACTGGGAGGTGACATCTGCCCCATTCGTCAGTCAAACCTGGATCTATACTGTCTGTATTAAACAGAGAATCTGAAGAAGGCCACAGAGGAAACATACTCAGCTCCATCATGTTTCCTCTCTGACCTTTTCAATGCATCAAGGAGGAGACGCCGCACACGCACAGCACCGCTGACAGAGAGGAGAATGTCATGAACAGTGTGAACGGCGCTTTGACCTTTTCGTTTGCATCTCGTGTCAAAACATTGACAAGATTCTCCTGCGAGTCCGGGTTTTGTCGACGTTCTATTCCAATTAACAAATGTCACTTTTTGGATGCTTTTCATCCGTCTGGTGTCATATTTTCATCATCTTACGTCCCACGACCGACCCCTTAGTGCTGCGGTTTATCTGCTAGGGGACATAAAAAGCACAAAGGCCATCGAATGGTTGGTGCAGGATGCGAATCCCAGTGGAAAGAAGGGGCCAGGAAGGCTTTTTGCCATGAAAGGCTCCTCCACACAGTGATAGTGTTTGGGGTTGCTGACTAATGGCGCCCTGGCGACTTTTGATTACCGGCGAGACGCACAAGGCCGTGGGAATACCTATCAGAGAGCGGAGTGCTTCTTACCTTCTTCCCTTCGCCGTATATCAGGGGAAACTTGAGGTCATCGTCCTCGATGGTTTTATATGCCCTGCGCAGAGGAGAGAAGACACTTTAATGGGTTTTTGGTTTATGCAAGACAGTGCACACGTGCCCTGGAGATACATTGACGCCCCGCCCCTCCGCAGGCCCTGCTGCCGAGGCGAGACAAAGAGTATGCTCGGAGGAAAAAGACAGACAATGAGGAAAGAAATTCACCCAGACGTCACACAGAGACTCAGCATAACACCCTCTTTACTTTTTATTTCTAACTGATCTTGTAAAATTATTCCTATTGGCAAAAAGATCTTTTGATATATACACTCTTGGTATACCGTTGGTTTCTGTCTGTCGTGTGTGTTTGTGAGTGTGTGTGTGTGTGTGCGCGCGCACGTATGCATCAGAATATTCTGGATGTAAGAGGGCTGAATGATGCAAGAGTATCCACGTTCACATTCCCCTGATCTCAGAGCGGTGTTTAAACTTCCCCAAGTGATGAATAATTTACCATGTTCAGACTTGGACCAGACGGAGCTGCAGCACGAGGAGAAGAAGCCTGTGTAATATGCTTTCATGCCAGATCTTACGATAGAATTTTCACCTCTCCAGCTTCAAACTACTACCGAGTGCGTACAGTCTTTTTTTTCATCCACCAGTTTGACTTCAAAAGAAGCAGCTGTGTCTGTGTACAGCCCCAGAAACATCACCGACGTGAGCCGATCCTTGCTCCAGCTACCAGGACAAAGTTTTCCATTCACAACTCACACCAGGTGCTGTGAATATGCGAATCTGGCTTGTTATGAATCCACAGTTCTGACCTGGGTCGACATTTATAAATGGACTATATTATTTATTTTAGCCTTTGGACTCCAGGAAATGAAGGAAAGACGTTCACAGCTGTCATGAGAGGGTTTCCAAATTCTTTGGATCATAAGAAATCTAATTAATTGCACCTATTCAGCATGAAATGTTGCTTCAGACAAACCAGACGTGTTATTTTGCAAATATCACTCGACCCTGGCCTGCCCCGCTCACCTTTCGCCGATGAGTTTCAGCTGCTGTGGAGCAGATTAGTGGCGGCCGGGATTGGTTTTTGCATTACTGCTGGTTCCACTCAGAGAGACCATATGTTTCCACCTTAGGCGAGCCCTGCTGCTCTCAGCACTTTCTGAACAGTGTGCAGAGCGGAGGGCTATCCACAGCGAAGATAAAGCCACAAGATGGTGAAATACGGTGGAGTGAGGCCCGAGACTCTCCTCTCAGCGAGACATAAACAGACTTTTGAAGTGTTTCCTCACCAATGTTTGCACTGATAATGATGTAAGAAAAAAAGCTCTCTAAAGCGGCGGTTTGATGATGAAATTAAAACGAGTATTAAGAAAGACATTAATTAAACTGGTGCAGGTTTTACCCGCTCTATTCACAGAAAGGGAAACACCGTTACTGCTGCCATATCTACCGTTTGAGCACTTCACCTTCAATAAGTCTCCAAAAATAAAGGACCTACAACACAGAGACACCCACTAGTCATTATTTCGGAGAGGTCTGGGATGAAATCCCCAGAGCCTGCTGCCAGGGACGGCCTCCCTCTCGAGATGTCTGTTAACAGCCAATGCCACGGCGATAATGAGTGGTGTGACAGAACGAGAAAGACACACGTTAAGCCTGTTCTGATACCTGATCCCTGCACTGGGACACAGAGTCCAACCAAAAACACACGCGAGGAGAGAGCTGGTCGAGGGGCCGCCCTATTTGACCATATTATTACTGCTTTCTTATCCAAGGGCTGTTTGGTCACGTTGCAGCGTCCGACTGACTCAAGGCCTAATTATAGTCCTGCGACTGCAACCGCGGAAGGCCACGCAGCTGCATCCACGGATCCGTTTTGGTTTATGCTTCCTAAACGTGTTGCGCGTTTTGCAACGCAATTCACCGCCAGAACACTAGGCGGACTAACTTTTTTTTTTCGAAAACAAAACACACAAAGAAGAGACGTCTTCTTCTTCGACAAATGTTTATTTACATCGCCACTCCGGCTCCTCATAGCCTATTTCTGGCGGACAAATCGGCCAGTCAGTGACGGGTTATACAAGTGGTCATACTTTCGGATCTCTTCTGCCAAGGGCTCATCTATTTGGTCCATATTCGTTCTTCTAAATCTTCCGTGATTTCCGCGTATTGTGGGGCATGAAACCGGAAACTAGACTCCGGACGGGATGTAGTAAGCCGACCAATCACAAGCCTTGGGGGCTGCGTGAGGCTCGCGTCGTTTTGTCGTATAGTTAGAAAAATTGGCAGACGCACGCAAGCCGCCAGAGGGCTCGAAAGGGGCGTGTTGCGTGTCTTGCATGCATGCGTGCGTCCGTGCAACACGAGTATAATTTGGCCTTCAGAGAGAGAGAGAGAGAGAGAGCGGGGGAGGGGAGAGGGGGAGGAGGAGGAGGAGGACAGGGGGGGGGGGGGGTTTGGATCATCCTCTCTGCAGGTGGAAGGACGGGCAGGAGAGGAGAGGGGTGATGTCATTTCAGATGGGTGCAAAGAGGGGGTTAAAGAGAATTGTGAGCAGTGTGTGCCGAGTATCCTCGTCATCTACACACACACACACACAGACACAAGCATAGACACAGGAACACATTCACTATAGCTGATTTCAAACAAGCACTGAAGTCCAGACATTTTCCTGAATTTTTCCAGCATGTGAGAATGCAACTAGTCAGCTGCGTGGGACATTTCCAGATCCTAAAATGTGTGAGTGAAGGTCGCTTTATAGACGCTGAAGTGTTGGGCCGAAAAGGACATCATGGCGTCTATTGCCATGAGTGCAATGGCTCCAAAACTGGCCTCAGCACTTGGTCTTGCACCTCCAAATTTTTTGGGCTGCCATTTGCACGCCTTCGAGGGGAAGAGCGGCTGGGTGGATTTGCCATTACAAGAATCTCTACAACTCGTCCTGCAGAGACCACAGAGACAAACAAATGATGCTGGATTCTTAGAAATCCTGTGACCCCGGATTTCCAGGCACCGGCTCCTACACACCCGGTATGGACTGAACCAAAACAAAGATTTCTGTACCTCATTCTGACGCCTATTAACATGACACTAACTCCTGTGGCAACAAACTCTCTGCATGGCTCTGGCAGCTAGAAGGGTTGGCCTTGAACACTAAGAGATCTGGAACTAGATGCTGCTTCTGCTTTAGCAATAAAAATGGCCGCTTTTATCATAGACTGTTGTTTTGTGCTTTGTTTGAGAAAAAAGTACAGGTTCTGGTACGCTTAGGGCACCGGGAACAAATCCAAAGTGTGTGGAGTGTGGAGGAACATGGGTTAGGGTTAGTAAAACCAAAAATACGTGGCGACCCACAGAGAAACAAAGCAACCGAGCCGATTCCGATGGAGCTGGAATGTCCGCAGCCTTCTTTCCCTCATTTCCTGTATCTTTGTCCACGGAGCATATTGCAACCCGTTGACCTATAAGCACCTCTCTGCATGCTGGTAGTTTGCACCATCTATGTTGCTCCTTAGTTTAAACAAGGCTTGAGCTCATGTGACACTACAGCAGGAAAGTTCTTAGCAACTGGTGTTGTCTCTACCACGTTATTTTCTAATCTGCTCTAAGACGTTTGTGTCTGAACACAACAGACACACTCACCTGTTGAGTGAGACAAATTGCCGCAGGGGACGGCTGCGTACCAATAAACAGTGTGCTCGACCTTGATGGGCCTTTCATCGAGTCACTGGTGCTTTCAGCGGCAGAGAAAAAAGGCCAGGATAAATGGAAGTGACCCAATGACTCTCCACATACTGGAAACTGTGGGCATCAGTCATGCTGCTACCAAGGCATGGTGGATAAAGAAAGGGAGAGAAGGAGGAGGGAAAGCAAGATAGGAAAAGGCAGAGAGGGGGTGTGAACGCATTACAGTGATGAAGGTATGTGTTGGTCTCCCTCCTCTCTCATGTATTGTCTATAGGATCAGAGGGAGACAGACCCTCCAGTGGGCGAAGGCATTCAAGAGGCACAACTAAGGTGCCATTCATCGCTATTTATTACTAACAACAAGCCATCATCTTTTTATTTCCCAAAATCTGTACATCTCACCAACCGTTTTCTTCCACAGCTTCCTCCCCCTTTATCTCTTTTTCTACATTTGCAGCTTACCTCAAACTACTTACATTTCTCTCTGTCTTGAAATTTCCTTCTCATCTGTTCTTTTTCTTCCTCCCTCCCTCTTTCTCTTTCTCTCTCTCTCCATCTGTACTCTCCAGCACCTTCTCGCACATCTTCCCTCCTCCTGGCTTGGCCGTGTTGCCATGGCATTTGGATTGTGTCGTAAACGGCTGACTGCTCAACATCTATCACTCCTGGACGCCTCGCAAAACAAACCCCCAAAAAAATTGCCCTGCACCCTTGACAACAACAACCATTACTGTTTGCCACACCAAAGCCGGAGCTCGCTCTGCAGCCACACTGGCAGAGAGAGGGGAGGTAAAGAATGCGAGGGAGGGAGACAGAAAGAAGTGGGCTTCAGGCCTGTATGCCTTCATTAGAGCGCGGCCTTGATCATGGATGCTGGATTACACCCACACACACGCAGCATGTGGGCACACAGGCTACAGGAGAGCAGGGACATCCACTGACAGACAGCTGCAGAGACACACAAACATGACCCTCTCCACCTATAGAGCATCGGAGGAGCACCTATAGGATGACACGCTAGAGTCACACCCACGCACATCAGAGCAATCCTCGATGCCGAATGACAGGGTAGTCATTTCAAAGCTCAGACTTAAGCCTGCGTGAGACTGAAACAGAACTGGGTTGCCGGTAGAACCTGATTAAAAATAAATCACAGGCCGTTTGCGCTGCCGAGACAGTGAAGCAGGCGGGCGGCTGGTGGCGTGTTCGGAGCCCAGCGAGGAAGGAAGCCACCGACTGACCTACATCTGCTCAATCGAGCCGCAAAACACCCAGAGGGAGGTGGCGTCAGGAAACATAGTGTTCAGTGTTCATCTGTCCTCAGTCACCTGCTCTGTCCTCAGGTTGCTCTCACCATCTCTCCTTCTTCCTCTGAGGCTTCATGCATAAACGCAAACATACACCCGACCCATTAGACAAGTGATGGACGTGATTAAAGCCCTTTACGAAAAAAAAAACATAGATTTAAAAAAATTTAAAAAATCATCATTGCCAAAACGAGTTTTGATAAGATTCACATTTGCTCAAGTTATTTATTTATGTGCAGTTTTGGGGTATTTCTAGTATTTATACATTTTCTTTTTTCTGTTTTAATGTTGTGGCACAAGGATTAACAGGAACTAAAAGCAAGAGATCACATGTCTTCCATATAAGCTTCTCTGTAGCTGGAATTAAAATCCTTATCTTTACAGAAAAAACCTTAATCACCGAGCCCCATCTTATCTCAGAGAGCTCACAATGCTATATTTTAAGAGATCACTTCACTCTCGAAATAAGAGTAGAATTGGAGAGCCTTCTGATACCAGTCTCCTGTGGAACCAGTTCCCAATCTCTGCCTTTGAGTGAGACTTAAAGAGTTCCCTTTTGATAAAGCTTACAGTTAGTACTAGATCAGGTGAGCCCTGAACCTTTCCTTGGTTATGCTGCTATGGGCCTAGACTGCAGGGGGAACTCCCATCCTGCACTGAGCTCTTCTCTCTCTCTGGCTCCAGAGCCGCAGGGTCCAGATCTGACTACTTCTCACTTCTTCTTATAAAATAGTCCAGATATCATTGTTAGTGTTTTATTGATAAAACTACTACACTTACATCAGTTGGCTGACAGAGCTAGAATACAGCTGTGTGTGTGTGCAGCTGTTCCCAGTCTCATGTCTCTCCGCCATTCTTTGCTTTCAACAAAAGATGAGATGGATGCAGGAGTGGAGTTCTGCTCGAGGTTTCTTCCTCTCTCCGCCCTGCCAGGTTTATGCTCACTGTGTTGGGGTTCTCTCTATAGGACTGTAAGTTCTTGGACCTACTCCATAAGGGGCCTTGAGATAATGTGTGCTGTAATGTGCACCATAAAAATAAAATGTAAGTGAATTGAAACTGACAGCTGAAGCCACTATCCATCCATCCATCCATCCATCCATCCATCCATCCATCCATTCATCCATCCATCCATCCATCCATCCATCCATCCATCCATCCATCCATCCATCCAGCTGAGACTGGCTAAAGTCTCTTATTGAAAGCAAGATTTCACATTTAAAACATATGATCACTATAAAAAATAATTTAATTTGATGATATGAGATATTGCTCAAGATAGGTATTCTAATTTAGTATATGAATTATCTCCACTTTATCGGCTAAAACGTGAACATTTCTGCTCACATATGCCTCATGTGTCTTGATTAGCTGTGTAGCGATGACTGCTTTACAGAATCTATCTGTGTAAAGATTGACACTTAAAGCTGTTCGTGTAATTGCTCTGTCCGTTCTTATCTCTTCAATGATGGAGTCTCCTCCTTTTCCTCCTTCTCCTCACGTTTCTGTCTTTAAGTATTCTCCCCTTTCCTCCTTTCTTTACTCCCAAACCATCCTCCTCAGTCTCTTTGACCTTTTTTTTTTAACTCTCTCTCTCCACAGTAAGATAAAAAGTCGGGTCCTTTCGGTGCCCACATATTTCTAATAGCCTTCTTCTCACACACAAGCAGAAATGTCAAGGCCATTCCCTGGCCACCATCTAACACCGAAGCGTTTGAATGACTTTTTTTCCATTCCTGTACAGAGAGAGATTGCTGTTGTGGGCTATTTTCAAACTGGCTGCATTATGTGTTGCTCAAATATAAACAATAAGTTGGACGATGTACAAAAAACAGAACACGATATTTACCTACACCAAGGTTTCACTCCGAGTCCATTTGTTTGTTGGTGATTTTTATTTATTTGTGAGCAAGAACACAAACTTCTTAACAGATTTCCATATAACTTGGTGGAAGGATGCAGTATGGGTCAGGGAAGAACCCATTCAGCTTTAGGGCATATCCAGGAATTTATTTTCACATTTAAAAAAAATTGTGAGATAAGGTGTTTTTCACCATTTCTCTGAGAATAATTCATAGATCATGAAATCTGCCATTTTTAGGGGACTTTAGGGGAGTGTGAAATTTGATGTAGATCCAAATAAAAATCCAGATCTAGTGAATTGAAATGTTTTTTTAAGGGGACTGTTGGGCCTTGGTGAAGGTATGAACTCCAATGAATGTTATTTGAGCTAATATGTGTTTAGAGTTGAAACATGTAACAGGAAGGCAAACAATACAACAATACAAAAAGAAATCGGACATTGGTATCCTCACAGTGAGCATGCTCTGTCCCCAGTGCAAATTAGATTAAGTGGTGAAATAAATAGTTAAACAACTCACCATCCTGACATGGTGAAGTCACGGTACAACATCCTCTTGCCGACCTCTTTTCTTTGCACTCTCCTGGGGAATTCCAGATGTGTAAACTCGTTCCCTAATAAGTGGGGCTGCATGTACGCCTTTTATATGAAAAGAAAAAAAATTAAGATTGACATGCCTAGGGGATAGGAAAAACTATTCCGTAGACTATAAAGCTTGCAAAGAGAGCAGGCAGTGGGAAGGATACAGAGAGCAAAGCATGGCTGGTGTCTCAACAGGAGGGGAGGTCAGCGCTGCTAATATCTGACAGCTGTGCTCTCAGAGGAAACGTGCGGGGAAGAGATTTTTTTCTTACCAGGAACTGGAGTCGCTGTCTCTCTGACTCTGGTGTGAACTCTGCTGACATGGGGATGACTTCCCCGGCTCGGATGATGATCGCTCTGAAGGAGACGAGCAGACAAAACACATCTCTGTTACTTTAAGCTGGCAGGAGAAGTTGAACAACAGCCAGAGAATGAGTGAAAAAAGGCCTAGATGCATGGGTGGATGGAAAGAATGGTGGTGATAGCATACTGATGAAATTACCATAAAGTTCATAGTTAACAAAGTGTTCATAATAATAACAATATTCATAATTATAATAATAATAATACAGATAAAATATATATAAATACAATATGTGTGTTTTAATATGCGGGTGCAATCATTGTGTGTGTGTGTTTGTGTTTGTGTGTGTGTGTGTTTGTGTGATGGTGTTTCTCACCTGCTGTCCCCTGCGTTCCCAACGAAGACCTTCCCAAGTACATACACGACCACCAGAGCAGTGCAGCCACCTGAGATGTTGTAGACTGCCTTCTCCTTTTCAATCTGCACATCCTAAACAAACCGACATATGCCTTTTAAGGATAAAACCTAATACACTCGTCCTCTGGAAAAAATCAATAATAATCTAATCAGCATGGCCTATGATACGTTTTTTTTTCCTTCATTCTCATTCAAGAGTGTGGTCTTTCAGATTGAGAGCAAAACGTATTGATTTCAAGTTCAGATATTGAAATGCTTTCACTCAAAACCATCACACAAATAGCGCCTGCTTGTCTTTATCATGTGAACATCTCCTGCTTCATTTAAATCTTTTGAAATAAAATTACATTTATTGTATGTACTACGAACAAAGTAAATCACCAGGACTCTAAAAGAAGAAAAGCTAACACCCCCACAACTGTTGAATGAAATTTAATTATATACTTTTCTTATAAATGATTGCTATAGGATGAAAGGTGCTGCACTCTATGCTTTCAGTCCAACCTAACAGATAGACGTCTCTCTGTCTCTCTAAATATGCTGCCCATGGTGTACATTTTTGAGAAATATGATTTCCACTCTTTTGTGGACAATGTACAAATCTACTTGCCCTTGAATAAAACAACGAAGGGTTCATTGCAGCGCCTGCTTTATTGTCTAAATCAGGGGTGTCCAAACTACGGCCCGCTGGCCAACTGCGGCCTGCCAGCCTTTTAAATTGGCCCGCACCAATGTCTTAAAAAAAAAGTAATAATAAAAAAAAGTGCCTCTGTGTCTTTGCGTACAACTTCTTGCGTGCTTGCGTGCTTGCTTGCGTTGCCCAATTTTTGTAACTATACGCCAAAGCTACGCAAGCCTCACGCAGCCCGCGGGGATGTGATTCGTCTGCTAACTACATCCTTTCCGGAATCACATTTCCAGTTTCATGCCTCATAATACTGGCAGAAACCACGGAAGATTTAGAAGAAAGAATATGGACCAAATAGAACAGCATTTGGCAGAAGAGGTCCAAAAGTATGACCACTTGTATAACCCGTCATTGACGGAATACAAGGACACGTAGATGAACTGCCGACTTGTTTCAGAAAAAAAACAAGAGCAGAGGACATGCACAGTAAGCTGCATGAGGACGAGAAGAAGAGCCCAACCTGGAGCACAAGAATATTAGTCCAAGTGACAAAATAGCTGAGTGCAAGCTCATAGTTTGAGCACAAGCGGAGTAAATCTAAGCACAAGCAGGGGCCATTTAAGTGGGAGTGTATGGTTTTTAGTGACAGTATTACAAAGACTGACTCAAATCATCCTGGTCTGAAACTGAAGGACCACGGCCTTGAGAAACGATTTAGAAGAAAAAAAATAAATGTTTTCCTATCATGCTGCAGCACATATCATTGACCAAGAACCTGATACGGAGTAAAATATTGCGCCGCTACTTAAAATCTGCCATGATGCCATTATTAATTAAAGCAACATAATGAATTCATTCATCAAGAGTGCCAAGGAGCAATAAAACAAAAAGGAAACCAAAAGGATAGAAGAGAAAGTTTGGAAGGACTGCTGGTTATTACACCAGTTAATTAGCCCAGATTAATTTGGTGCTAATTAAACCAAAAGAGTGATCTGAAGAAGGAAAAAACCCATGCTTTTAATTCATTAATTAGATGAATAATTAACCTGTCAGTGAATTAATCAAAACCCTCACATAAATTCTCGTTACTCTGCTTTTAATTGCAGAACAGAAGAAGGAAGTTATACCGGAGAAAATTGATGACCTGCATGGTCTCTTCCTCCATGTCCTTCCATCACTATGAACAATGTGAATGGCGTGAAAAATGGATTAGTCCATCCGTGAGATATTTTCCCATGATGGATGCGGCTGAAGCACATTGCCTTCTGCTCGGCTGCTGTTGACCTCCATCTAATTACGCACCTTTCTAAAGTTGTGTGTCTGCTTGTTTACAGCAAGTACAGTATATGCATGTTTTTATACCTCATAGGGAACAAAGGAGGAGTGTAGAGTAGGTGTACATTGTGTACGTGAATACGACTGCATGGGTGTACAAATAGTTCTGCGTGTCTGCATATGTGTGAGTGTGTGCTTTGTGTACAAATTCGTAGGAGTCAGAAAGTCTGTGTTTCTTTGTGTGTGTAAGCACACACTTTCAAATGTTGCAGCTGTCTGCTTGAAGAAGCAACAAATTTCTCAGGAGTGAGAGGGCATGGGGGGCACCAAGGACGTGTGTGTGTGTGTGTGTGTGTGTGTGTGTGTGTGTGTGAGTCGAGTGGGAGGGAGGTGAACAAATGTGTCCTTCACACAGGATGAATTATGAATCCATAGTGAGCCATACATATTTATCCTCACTATACCTCTTGCTGCAGGCACAAGTCTTTAATAATTAAAAAGTCTGGATAAACATCTACACCTTTCTCCTCTTCACTTCTGCCAGAAAGCACCCGACGTCTGAGGTAAATAAAAGACAGAGAGAGTGAGGCTGTACACTGCACTGCTCAGACACACATCTCGCACTACTAAACTGTCCTTACAATCTAATGCAAAATGCTTCCCCACATCGAATCACCACATAAGCCATTATAAATCACTTTACTTTAACTTTATGTTATCATCTTGTTGGAGCCGTAAATCTGATCTGGACAGACAATTATTTTCTAAATTTTAGATTGTTTATGATCTTGAAATAATGGATCAAGTTGAACATTTGAGGCTTACAAATACCTGTAAATAATAATGATAGCACGTTCTAATCCTCCCTCTGATTAGGTCCTGCACGTATGTATAATTCGGGAGAGATGACAGCCTGATACCTTTGTTGAAACATTTTGTTATTTTTGGCTCGATAAATCTAAGCTATTATACAGAAGTGAAGCATCTTCACGAGTGCTTTTCTTTTTTAATATTGAATCACAAACGTCCTCCAAAAAGGCGACAAAAGTAGTTGGAAATGGAGTAAAGGAGTCGCTGTAACACATTCAGCCAACACAAATATAGCAGCAAATCCACCACTCTAGCAACAAGGATATAATATACTCAGGGAAAAGAAAAAAGGGCAGGGACACACTAAAGTACAGCAAAGACATGCACGAAAAGTGTAATTATGCAGTATACGCCCACACATCTCACCCGACCAAACTAGATTAACTATATGTTAATGTCGTGAAAGTTTTATTTTAAAAAGCCTGAGGGAACCGTAAAAAAAAAAGTATCTCTCAACCGAACTATTATCAAAATATAGTTTTAGTTCTTTGAGTTACTCCCTTAATGAGAAGTTATGTGTAACACATAACTTATCATTAACATCTTGATCGCCACCTGATGGCTTGGTGTAGTATAGGTAATTTATAATGCCTTCTATCTTCATTGGCCATGGACCACAATATAATGTTGATGTTTCATTTTCTAAATTATAATCATGTTATATTTTAGGGCCAGAAGGCTTATTTGTAACTTTTCACCACTGCAAAGAACAACACACCTCATGCCTAAAAAACAGAAACATTTGGAAGAGTTGCTTATTTGCTTTCAGTCAGAGTGACAGAAAATTGATAACACTGTCAGGTCTGTTATAGCTGAAGCAAGGACGCCAGAAAGCAGCATAACGGAACTCTTTCCGAATGTCCTGGAAAACCCACAACAACACATCATATAGGAATAGTTTGACATTATACAAGCCATTGTATGTTCAATGAGAAGATTGATCTCATGAATGAAAAAACACTTTGCTTAATGCAGGGTTATGTCTTTTTTAGATGACTATCTGGAGTCTGCTCTGTGTGCTTTGAAACCACACCGTGAGCAGTTTGCTATTTTTACACTTTTGTACACATAATTCAATTTATATAGCATGTTAAATATTGAGCTTTATAGGCTATAGGCACACTGGCTGTTTCCCTCAACCTCAACACACACAGTGGTGACATGTGCCGGCCGAGGAGGTCTCATCTCATCTCATTTCCCTCCTGGCCCAACAAACCCTCAGAGTGATAAGACTCAGTCTCTGAGCTACACGTTGTTTTTTTTCTGTTTATCCCTGAGTGTTTATCAGGCCGGAGCAGCCACTCCACACAAACCGGCCACTTTCACAGGAATGCAGCGAGTCGTGTCAGAGGAGGATTAAAGGTGGATCCCTCTAATAAGATACTGCGGCCGCGGTGAACTCGGACTGAGACTTTGAGCAACAGACTTTTCCAAGATTCTCTGACACTTCCCTTTTTCTTATTTAAATGAGCCTCAGTAAAAAAATGAATAACACAAGGGGCGGTCGGTGATGTTAGTGTCGACTAGTAAACTGGAAAACTCTTACAGACACATTTTTATTGGTGTGCTCTCTCCTCGCTCAAAATTCTTTTACAATAATCGTACTAATGGTACATTCCTACAATTGTTAATTTTTAAATTGTTCCACCTGGTATCTGTGTTTGAAAGTTGAATCATGTTTATTATATTATTGTATTAATCACTCATTTTAACCTGATTGTATCTACTATTTCTCAAATGACTTAATGACAGAGAATCATAAAGCCTTTAGATAAAAAATGCTGCAACCACCTGGTAAAACTAAGTTTAACACTGAGCAGCTGCTGTAAGGTTAGTGGTATGGCAGTCAAAGAGGCTGTGACTGAAGTTGCAAAGCTTGAAATTGTGGATTTCCGTGCAATTCCCCTTTAAGAAAGAGAGCAGACACTGGGTGAAAAGTGCAGATTCAGAGCCAGATAAAGAGCTGGAGAGGCAAATGTTAGGAGAGAGGAGGAGCAGAGGGAAACGTGGATTCCTGCAGACCACCTCTGAGGCTTTTGCAACAGAGAAAGGACAAAGAGAGCAAAAGAAAGAGAAGTAATTTCAATGTGAGGATAGATTATGTACTGTGGGTAAGAGGTGGGCCGTAATTTGTATCTTCCATGAACTGAATCCTGAGTAAAATCGGGATTTCTGCCATGTTATTTTAACAAAGGTTACTGTCCGACAGTATTTCTATCATTATCCAAAGTATTTACATAAACAAAATCCTCATGACTCTGTGAAACAAACTGATCATTGACCCAAAATCCACAATAGATCTTTTATTGAATGATCCACAGACTCAAGTGCTCATTATGTATCCCTTTTTATGGCCAATGCAGCTTGGTACAAATAGTTAAGTTAACACTTCCACCTAGTGTTTAAAAGGTGGAAGCACCAGGACTCACACAGAACAAGTGTTAGCTTTTGGCAGAGACTTTGTGATGTGGACACATGGGTGGAGAATCACTGGAAGATCGTTCAGAGCGTCTGTTTGAAATCATTTACAAAGCCAGACAGGTTTACAGCAGCAAGACAACGTACATTAGATACTTCACTGATTTTATTCAATTAATTATTCATAAATATATTAATATTTTTTCATTTTATCACACAGTATTTGCCTTACTGCTTCAGCTTTTCACTTTGTACCCATTAATACATATTATGTGTTTTCAGCTGAAACTATTATTCGACTGATGGAAATGAGCAACTATTTCCTTTGGAGCAAATTGTATGTTTCAATGTAACAGTTGTTATTCTGTCGTGACCCGGCCCAGTGCAAACCCAGCAGGGACTGTTGATGGAAAACCCTGATGCTGAAACTGAGGCCGGTGACCTTTGACCTGTCCCCCTCAAAGACTGTCAGGCTAGTCCACACTGTTTGGATTGGCCCTGGTCTCGATCTTTTGGCCTCTATATGAGTAAAGTCTCCTTCATCCACTTACAACACAGCCAGATGGTGACTGTGTGTGTGCGTGCGTGTAGAAGGGGTAGAGTGCACCATTTCCCCTGTCTGTTTGCTGGCTGACTTACTGACACTACATGCTTCCAGCTTGAGAGGAACAGTCATACATTATGAATTTGCCAAGGGTGGCGTGTGAGAGAAGAACGTGTGTATCTGTCCTGCTCAGAGTGTTTGTACAGTCTCATGTGTGTGACCACACTTCACCCCGGTGCACCTCATCACCTTCGAGCTTAACACTACATTAGATAACATTACATTTAGCTAATTTAGCTTTTATCCAAAGCGACTTACAATAAGTACATTCAACCATGAGGGTACAAACCCAGAACTGCCAGAAGAGGGTGACGCCCAAATCCTTATGTAAACAACACTACCCATCTAATTTTAGCTTGATAGCTGTATAGACAATTAGAATTGCACTCTGAGTGCATATTACCTCTGACCCAACAGACTCCTTATGAAACCAAATTTACATTAACTAGATCCGTATTCATTTTGGGATTTGAATCAAATTGCAAACACTCATAGATATCAGCCACCTAAAGAAGCTTGATTAATTTGTCCTTTTTTTTTCAACAGTAAAAACTGTAATTTTGAAAAATGACAACCACAGTTCTCCACTATAGAGAGTAAGTGTTTGAAACACAACATACACACACACTAAATACCATTTCAATAACAGATTAGGACATGGTGATGTGACAATGTATAGGAAACTAATTCTGATGATAGATTGTATTAGAGTTACTGTAATATTCAAAATATCCAAAGGGAGGATGCATAATATCAAAAGGCCAGTCAAGGGAATAGTGCAAAATACATTTGGGCATGTGAACTGATCATAAGTAGAACATATTTGCTTTCAACATGAATGACTTTCAAATAATTTTAGTTCAAACTAAAGAAGACAAAAATCATATAGAAACTTCAAGCTAATATTGGAATTAATCTAAGGGAAATAAATTTGTTCAAACTAAATATAACTAAGCCATCTTATGTGTTGACCCTTGATATGAACAATTCAAAAAACATCCATTTATCAATTTTTCCATTATCATTTATCCTATGAGTATCATGTGAGACCTGGAGCCAATCCAAATTGACATTGGGCCAGAGGCAGGATAAACCCTGGGCAGGTTGCCAGTGAGTCAGAGGGCTAATAAAGAGACAAACAACCATTCACACTCATGTTCACAGATAAACTGTCAATTCAGAGTCCCCAATGAACCAAACCCAACCTACATGTCTTTGGCCTGTGGGAGGAAGCTAGTGTTCCCAGTTAAAATCCACACAGAAACAGGAGGAACATGCAAACTTCAAACAAAGAGTCCCCAGACAAACTGGGATTCAAACAGGGAGCCGGTTGCTGTGAGGCAACAGTGCTACAAACTGCACCAACATGCTGCCCTGGTTTCTGTTCATACTGTAATGCAGAACACTTCTGTAAAATCTCTTAATGTCTTATATTTTTTAAAGATCATCTGAAGCACAAACTTTCTTTGTGCGAGAGGCTTAGCAGGCCCACAGGAACAGGCCTTTTGAATGGAGCGAGTAGTATTTGAATTTCACAAAGGGGAGTTTATGTAAGACCTTATCATGGTGACAACTTTCACATTCTCTCGTTTATACCCAGAACATGTCTCTTACCATGTCTTTGAAGGCATTCTCGATGGCTCCGATCACCAGGCTCTCCTGCAAAACTTTCTTCTCGGTGAAGAAGCGTGTGGGTGGCGTGCTGGGTGACCCCGGAGCGCCTGCAGCGCCCCGGAGAGACGCAGCCCTGGTGAGGGCGCGTTGGGATGTGGGGGTGAGATGGTGATTGATGGGCTCCTCGCCCAGGCATGTGGGTGGCAGCAGGTTCGGTGTGCAGAGGACCTCCATCACCTCCTGAAGGTGCATGGCGATGTGGTGATGGAGCCGGCGGGAGGCCATGACAGCTGCCCCGGAGCCGGCGTGGCCATCGAACAACGCCCAATAGTGGAAGGTTAGGTCCTCAGAGCCGTCCTGGATACAGACATCAGACACAGAGTCCAGCACAGTGTCAGTTATCAGCTGAGTCAACATTTTCATCTCCGAGCTGTTTTATCTGACAACATCTGTTGAGTTCTGTCTGTAGCTTAACCTTCTGTGGTCATAAGCAGGGTCTTCAGTTACCTTGGTTCAAATTTAGAATGGTTTCTCAACAGTTATTAAGAAGTTGATTTCAGCAGGTTAATTATTCCAACTGGGATTCATGATAGTTATAATTATTTAGAATAATTAATGATAAAAATGTACACAATTTAATGACTTAGCATCCATTATTATAAAAGTGTGTACTAAAAGCACCCAATTATCTTGCAGTCATATGATGAACTTAAGACCTGCTTACAAGTGTCAACATCAGGTGGAAAAAGAAAAAAAACTAATAAACATTACCTCTATAAAATATATTCTTTCCTTATTTTTCTTAGCTTCATTGTGAAATACTGGATAGTTTGACCTCTTCGGGCTGTAACCTAAATCAAGTCATATTTTTTTTTTTACAATTCTACTTAATTACGTGAATAACAACTTGAGATAAACTTGATTAAAAAATATATTTTCACCATGTCAACCCAGACTACCCAGATATCATGATCATTTTAAAAGATAAATCTGGAAACTGTTCAAGGTCTTGCCGGGGTCCACAGACTCCCATTTGAGAACCACTGCCATAGGTGTTCAGTGGAATTGTTTCAGGGGCTGCAGCTGTCACTTCAATGACAGCCTCTGATCTGAGCGTGTACTTCCTCTTGGTGGTGCAAGAGGTCCATGAATGGATTGAACTCATTCTGCTTCCTCTGGCACCAATGCTTCAATCTACAGGCTTTAATGGATCTGACATGCATGTTCCTAAAGTCCATCTACACAAGGCCTCCTCCCACACACACACAAAGTCCCCTGTGATGTGGTTCATTCATCACGCGCCTTTGAGCCCTCAAAAAGGGCCGCAACTGTTCGATCCTCCGCCCTCCTGCAACCAGTGATCATGCTTTTATTCTTTAGATACTAATCTCTCTTAAGCACTGTGCATGAAGATGCTTGAAACATACAGTGTGTAAGGTATGGAAGTAAATCTGTGTCATCGGGAATCGAAACAAAAAATACATTGAATTTCTAGCACTGAATATTTATGCATGGAAATTATGTATTTGAATGTTTTTCAACGTTTAAAATTCAACCGCAAAAAATTCAACCTCAAAAAATTCAAGCTCAAAAAATTCAACCGCAAAGAATTCAACCTCAAAAATTCAACCTCAAAAAATTCAACTGCAACATCCGGGGATCCAAGGAGGAGCAATCGATTCCAGATTCAAGATCGGGAGCGTGCGTCAAGCAACGAGGTGCTTCGGTGAGTGTTTAAACTCTTCTATATGCCATCGGTGTAGTTTGTTTCTGTAAGATGTAGTAATAGACAGCTGACATGTGTACATTCACGGACTTTATTGGACATAAACTAAGTGGAACTTAAACGAGATGATGTTCTGATTTTTTTTTTCCGAACGGGCCAGTGACTGGCATGGGTAACGCCAGGATTTCAATTTTGGATGGGCCACTATTTAAAATAATACTTATTATATGATCCCTGCCTGACTTGTTTGTGTTTATCTGCTGTAGACGAGCTTTAACAGCGCGGTGCGCCGCTCTCTCTCCCGTTAAAAGTGAATGTCGCTCACCCAGCTCTCTCTCTCTCTCTCTCTCGCTCCACTGTCTCTCTCTCCTGTTACTACATGTGTTAAACCAAATGCACGAAAAGCCAAATCAAATCAGAAATACGTAGACCACTTCTTTTTAACTTGCATACATATTTATTTTCATCAATGCTGCCTACCACACAATCAAATCCGAACATCTCTCCTCTCTTTGGAAAAGACGGTCGCTCGGTGTCGACGTCGGGACACAATATTGCTCTGATGTTGCATGTCGAAGGTGAGTTAGCTTCAGCGTTGTCAGAGCTGTCAAAGCGTCTTGGTGTAACGTGTCTCCCACATACCTGGGACACCGTTCTCCACCGGCGGCGTGAGGGCGGAGGACGGGCACGGCTGGGCTGGGGAACTTTATTTTGAAAGGTTTCCCGGCCCTGTCAGCTGTTTTAAGATATAATATATTTTAATTTTTTGGCTCGGCGCAGTTTTTGGCGCCCCCCTCTGAGTGGCTCCCTAGGCAACCGCCTATGTCGCCTGTAGGAAAGACCGGCCCTGTCCTTACTGTCTCGGCTGTAGCTTCAGCGTTGTCAGAGCTGTCAAAGCGTCTTGGTGTGACGTGTCTTAAAACAGCTGAGGGTTACAGCTGACAGTGGAGCGAGAGAGAGAGAGAGAGAGAGCTGGGTGAGCGACATTCACTTTTAACAGGATAGAGAGCGGCGCACCGCGCTGTTAAAGCTCGTCTACAGCAGATAAACACAAACAAGTCAGGCAGGGATCATATAATAAGTATTATTTGTAAATTGAAATCCTGGCGTTATCCATGCCAGTCACTGGCCCGTTCGGAAAAAAAAAATCCGAACGTCATCTCGTTTAAGTTCCACTTAGTTTATGTCCAATAAAGTCCGTGAATGTACACATGTCAGCTGTCTATTACTACATCTTACAGAAACAAACTACACCGATGGCATATAGAAGAGTTTAAACACTCACCGAAGCACCATTGTTGGACATGGCTAGTCACTGTGCTAGCTGACAAGTCAAAGCTGCATTGGTGTCGGTCACTCCCGCTCCCGTTGCTTGACGCACGCTCCCGATCTTGAATCTGGAATTGATTGCTCCTCCTTGGATCCCCGGATGTTGCATTTGAATTTTTTGAGGTTGAATTTTTTGAGGTTGAACATAATTTCCATGCATAAATATTCAGTGCTAGAAATTCAATGTCTTTTTTGTTTCAAATCCCGATGACACAGATTTACTTCCATAGTAAGGGGAAGGGCTGAGTTCTGAAGGGTCAGGGTTTACACAGTAGCCTGTACTGCATTATTCTGTTCACTTAGTTTGGATCATTGGTTGCACAAATTTCTACACAAACTAAAGCAAAGGTTTTCTAAATATAGTGCATGCTGGAGCTACAGCTTGAGCCTATGAAGCAAAGAGCACTAGAAACAGCTCTACACTCCTCTTATGGGTCTAGTATCACTGCAGCAGTGAGTCATGAGATACTTGCATTGGTTTTCTGCAGGCTCTCGGTAGGGCTCGGTGAAGTACTGGTGGGCTGAGAGTAAACATTAGCAGCAGTGTTACACATATAAATATGAGGAAATTAAATATATAACAAATCAAATTTCAAAGTGTTTAAAGAGAACTATACAATGAGCAAACATAAATCACAGTGTGCTTGTAAAATCAGAAAGATAAAGTGAGATACACATATAAAGCGACAGAGTCAGTGACTGTGTCATTACCCTGTGTTTGTGCACTGATCCCCAAGACAGACAGAAGTGGCTTCACATTTAAAATCATGTCGTTTTCCTTCATGCATGACACTGTGTGTTGTGTGCAAGAACACAAAGTAAACTTGAACTCCCTCTTAGTGTGCAAATGTGCTCATGTTTGCCTTGGCTGTCACTGTATGCCCCAATAAACTGCTGATGGGACGGGATGAGGGGACAGTGGGTCCCAACAGCAGGCCCCAGGGACATTTAAGGACTTTACATTCACTCGGAGCTCAAATGAAGAAGCTATTGAAGAGCCTTAACATGTCATCAAAACGTAGGGTTACGATGGATCAGGGCCAACTCAACGGAAAACACTAATCGAGTAAAGTAATAATACCAAAATAAAGTTTTTATATTGCAAGAAATAGTAGAAAGTCTATGGAAATAAAGTTATAATAATAAGTGTTGTGTTAGAGGGGGAATATCAGAAGATCAGCCTCTCTCAAGCTTTCAAATGAGGAATGTGGAACATCTTGTGAGGTTATCATTTATTATAGATTTCATAAATAACAATATATTTGCTTTTGGCTCTTTTTTGAAAAGATTCCTGTAATATAACAACTATCTTATCAAGTGCAACTAAATTCCTTTAATATTACGATTTTATTATCATATTCCCATAATGAACAATCCAATACAGTACTTGTTCCCTGTTATTTTAAGTTCTCAGGCTGAGGCATAGAATTCAGTGTCCTATTTGTTCTTTTACATTCTTGTTTAAAAGTTTTGTCTAAAACTATAAGTACTTGAAGGATAATTCCACTTGTTAACTTATATGTTTTGACTTGTTAATCTGGACATGGTGGAATGGTGGATAACTTCCCGATGGAGTCAGACACATTTGTTTGACTCACCTGGTTCTCCTGTGGACCCAGGCCCTCTCCGTTGGGCAGGGAGGACCTCCTGCGGGTCTGGGGGGTCCGGTTGGGTGTGCTGCTTCCTGCCGGTCTCCTTTTCACCATCAGCACTTCACAGCAGGCCTGGTCCTCATTTAATGTGCTCTTCCCTGCATTGATCACTCTGGATGGAGAAGAGACAGCAAGACACATGTATTGAGGCCACGATTCTTCTTAACACTTATTATGAAGAGAAAATCAGTACGAATAAAATACTAAATAAACTGGAGTCATGAGATCAAAATGCTACAATACCTACAATAATTTCAGCAGACCATATGTGTGTACTATTCATGATATAAATAGGGAAGTGAGTTAATATATTAAAAAACTAAGAGACCCTGAGGGTTGAAAAATTTCTGTGACATCATCTGTCATCTTAACTCACATCTCTTCAAGTACAGCCCTCCGTCAGAAACACAGTTCAGCAGCAGCTGCGTCATCATTTCAACTTTTCACAAGGTCACAGGGCCTCTCTGTGTTTACTAATGCAGAGATAAAATCTCCTGAATGAGATGATAGAGGGAGGCCCGCAGATACTCTGCTGCGGGACTCTTGCTCAACGCGTCTGCTGGACACGTGACTGCTGATTCAGCAGATTTACAGGCGATAGAAGATGACCTTTCATCTAAAAGTGATGGTTTTGCCTCCATTGCAGCGGTGAATATAGTGAGATACGGTGAATGAAAGGCAGCAGATGTACACTGACCTAACGTACACATTTCAATTTGAGTCCAGTGCCGGAGAGACACGTGCATACTGCATTACACAACACCTGGCAGATGGTGCACTGCTGCTGCGAGCTGCTGTAGTCATGGACAAGCACCCGCTGCTTAACAATACTCCAGGCATTCTTAATTTAGCCACACCGCAGGAGATGTTAACTCCACAGTGGCCTTTTAAATACTCTGCACAGAATACCTTATGAAATTAGAGGCATGGGGAGTTAAATTATCAAGCTGCATGCGGGAAGAAGTGTGAAAAACAAACACAAATTTTTGTGGAAACTAGGTCACTTTTTTCTTGTTTTCGTTCTGCAATTATACGGCACGAAAGACCAATTGAGATTTTAGGAATACGGCAAGATTTGCATCTATTTGTAATGGTCTGCAGAGAGGCAGTCATGATTACCTCCCTATGGGGGATCCTATATAAATAACCCTAATTGCTCACAGGGACTAACACGCAGCGCAGAGATCGTCCGTCTACAGCTAAGAAAACACGATGGGTCGTCAAAACCACAGGATGTTAACTGTGGAGGCCATCACTCAGCAAGATTGATTTTGATTGGTGTGTTACACAACGTGCTCTCGACGTCCCCCGTGCTAAAGACTAATAATAACATACTCCCCTACAGTGTGTCAGTAAGACAGGATTCAATGGAGCACTTGCTTTCCCCTCACAGCTATAACCCAGATACCGTGGATATCTGTTCATTATAGTCCAGGCAAGAGCTTCACGTCCCATCACAGTGGGGCTGTGAAGTTGTTGGTGGTGCTGTGGTTAGCACTGTTATCGCGCAGCAGTTAGGCTCCCGGTTTGAATCCTGGTTTGAGCAGCGTCTTTCTGTGTTTGAGTACGAGGCAAAATACTTTATCAGGGCTCGACAGAAAAAGTTCTAGCTGTCCACGTGCTACATATTTCTCAGGTCCACTTACGATCTTTCATCAACATGTGGAGGCTGCTCAGTTGTAATGAAGATGGCTGAGTTGTCATTACATGCATTCATTTCGCCATACACACACTATTCAGTGATGCAGCACATGCAATGTAGTTAAAAGATCCAGCAAAAGATAAATGGACTTAAAAGGGGACATATTATGCCCATTTCACCACAGTTGATATGGTTCCTTGGGGTCTTAATGAAATGTCTGTTACATATTTTGGTCAAAATACCACAAGGATCATTTAAAACAGCACCTTTTTACCCTCTCTAAAACAGCCCTCCTCAGATTGACCTGTTTTGAGTGCCCCGCCCCCCTCACCCCGGTGAGCCTGGCTGTGAGAGCCCCAGATCCCCAGCGCAGCCCCGCAGTGGGAGCAGTGGGAGCTTTAGCTGGCGCAGCAGCAGGATCCTTCCACACTGTTGAGTCAACGTTTAGAGGGGTCCCGGGGGTCCCCTGTTTATACGGCCACTTAAAGGCCATGTAGCGAGACTCCCTACATGGGCATGGTGTGACTATGAAGTTTATTTCGGTCATATCCTATTGGACGCACAGAGTTTTTGGGACGGTTGACATGCCAGAAATTCTCAAATTAACATGTAGAGGCACTAAAAAATGAAATTTTCATAATATGTCCCCTTTAAGTTACAAAGTTATTCCAGCACCACTTTCATTTCCCAGGTCAAGAATGAACTTTCATACTCAAATGTCACCGTTTATCAACTTTGCAATCTAACTGTGATGGTGCTTATTAATAGATTAGCAAACCTGCTTCATATTTAAAACCAAGTGTTTCTGTTGTTCATTGATGCAGAATGTGTTCCACAGCACAACAGGTGTTTTATAGGTCAAACTTTCCAGGTAACCAAACAAATGGGAAAGACCTTGAAACCTGCTGGAGATGGATAATTTATCACAGTTAACATTGAGTTGGCCTCAATTGTTGATTGTATTCATAAAGTGAAGTAATGGAAGGGAAAAGAAAAAAGCTCCACTGTTGGGCATTAGAGAATAAGCTCACTACATAGAGTCAAGTCAAGTCATATTTAAGGAAAGTTGCCAGCTCTTATTTATACAGATAGAGTTTTCCTCTTCTCCTGAAATTCATATGACGAAGGGAGGCTCTAGACTCCATGCGCCACAATGCGTGTCTGAGGCCGAGCACTGCAGGGAATGAAGTCTGTCTGACCCGGGAAGATCACAAGATTCACAGCAGTTGAGCTTTCAAGCTTTAACTCCGATATGAGACAAAAAGCCGTCCACACCCCGAGGCCTGAGCTGTATCTGAGAGCAGGGCTGTCATATTCAGTTACCTCATTTCACTTCTTCACATTCGAGACCATCACATGACCCTAATTATCCTGTCAGAGCTGGAGTCCACCGTGCTCCTGCTTTGCTTTGAGGATTTTTTTCTTTCTCAGTAACACTGCTTCAAAAGTCTAGGGAACCTGCAGGTCATTTTAGGGATATTATTACATTATAAACCCACAAATACGGCCATAATAGTTCAAAATGCAACTCGGTAGAGTGCATACCTCCACCAAGGCCCAACAGTCCCCCTGTGAAACCACATTTATCACTTCCCACCAAGTTAATGTGCACCAAATTGCACCAAATATCAGCTGATGATAAAGAAAATGTATTGTTTTATGTGCAAGTTGTGCAAAAGTGAGAAGCTTTATCTGTGATGAAAATAGTCAAGAAGTGTGGCAGAAATGAGCCAAGACCATGTGCTACATCATGTGACTGAGCACCAGGAAGCTTTGCATGAATGAAGTGACGCTCATGTGCTTCCATTAAATAGCTGAAGGTGACAATACCTTTATTAAGATCCTTTACAATTGAACAATATATATATATATATATATATATATATATATATAATTTGATCAAGATTAATGAATTATTCCCTGGTAGTTTTTTTTGCATAATCTTTCTAACAATCAAACAAGCAGGGGTAAAAAAATGACCTCCTTGGCAAAGGTGTAAATATAGAAGGACAACTCACATAGTTAGGGTCTGTTCATGGAATTAGATTAGATTTGTCAAACATGCATTCCGTGAATTCTTTCGCCGATACCACTCTGTGAATCTCACCTCCTCGTCTCTGTTCCCTTCACACAGATTTGCACACCACCCATGTCCCCTTGCGGCCTCCTATGCAGACACAGCACCAACGTGCCCGAACACAATCATGTCTGCTGACCTGCAGCCAAAACACACAGTGCACAGTGCGAGGGTTTAGCTCACAGACGTATTGATTCGGCATTGATCAGCTTGCTGCTGAGGTTGCAGGGGTTTGCGTTATTGGTACTGAGTCAGTGGGAAACCTTTGTCACAACTTCTGCTGGCCTCTCCCAGTGTCACCACTCCCCTCTGCCAAGATGCAATTGGATTAGTTGAGGAAGAAGAAGAATCCCAAGAATCGCATCATCCCAATTGGAATTATTTAACACTTTTCCATTTACATCTTCTTCAGGCCAATATAGCACAGAATTAGCTTTGGCTTTATGATCCCATGCACCACTGGCCAAAAGTAGTAGTGCCTGTGTTTTATCCAGACTGTCTGCTTTGATTTATTTGTGTGGGCACAATGTGTTTAAACCTACTTGTATTTAAACTGAAGATTGAAATAAAATGGGGGCCATTGTAGCTTTTAGTGTCCCACATTCCCTGATCTCATACAAAGAACTAAGAACTATCCATCCCTCTGGCCGGAAACCAATCCCTGCTGACAGTGAGTGAAGTGCAGGGCACACCCCTGAAAGGAGGCAAGCAATCGCAGGGCCTTTTCTGAATGTGGTCTGTGTGATGGGATCTACAGACGTATTGAGGATACATTCGGGTGCACTCACACATGCACTTAGCGCTGTCCAACTGTATAACTCACTCAGAATGGATGCAGGGTTCATCGAGTCATACAACCATTCCCACCTCCTGGCAAGAGTCGGCAATTTAAAGCTGCATGGTTTTGGACTGTGGGAGGAAACAATAATCCACCGTAAAAACTGTAATAAATATCGTGGAGTTTATATTCATGGCAGAGTTGTGTATGTATTGGGAGTCGACATGGTCACCTTGGTGAACCCCTCTACAACTGATAAGACTCCCTGTGTGTATACAGTGAAGGTGACCTCCGGGGCATCGTCCACACTACTTTTAGAAAGAGTAAGCAGCATAAGAGAGCACGGTCGGTAAGTGGTCAGTGCTGGAGAGGGCATCTGCAGTAGATGTAGCCTGTCTACAGAAGTGCGGCCTGTTGGTGCGCTGTACAAGTTGAAGAAAGGGTGAGGCAAGTGAGAGGGAGCAATCGTCACTGATCCATTCAAATGATCATGCTCACTGGACCTGACAGTGCGCCCACTCAGAGAGACTGTGCATCGGAGTCCTCCTCATGAAGCGGAGCTGCTCTTCCTGTCAGTGAGAGCAACACACTGACCCTGGATCACCCTGAGGCTCAGACAGGCCCGCTCACACAAACACAGGGGGTGTGAGGGAGGAAAGCACGAGACTACGCAGGTCATCCTGCACAGTCTCAGCATGTGGGTTAAATAGTCAGGATGTTTGTATAAGGTGGAAAAACACAAAGTAAGTGTTTCTAAGATCTGATTGTGAAGAATCCATTTTGTATTGTTCTTTTTGTAGTCACTAGATAAAAACGGTATGTTAATCACTGTATGTTATATCTAAAAAACAGGTATGAACAGGACTAAAGCCATGTCAGAGGATCTGTGAGTTTATACTCCAATGTGTATATAAACGTCAAAATGATGCATCATCCGGGAATCGCAAATTTCATTACAAGCTTGTGTGCCAAATAGTAGTCAGGGATCCCGACAGAAAGTAGGGTTTATCCTCTGGGCACCCTGAAAATACTGTATGTATACATTCCAAAGCAATCCAAAAATGCTACTAAGGATTATAAAAGTCACAAGTTTCAATTGTCTGAGGACCATGAATTTTTGCACAATTCCTTCAATAACAGCTGAGATATTTCTGTCCATGCAACTAGTGGACAAGTGATGGTCTTAAATTGTCGCCCCTAGAGCCGCATCATTAGCAGAGCAGTGCTAAGAAACTAGGCGCATAGAATTGTATTGGAATGAATGCAATTTTTTTACCAGGGCTGAAAAATGAACACACTCAAACCAAGTTTTTATCAGTGCAAAGAATTAATTAAAACCATATTTCATGTTGTCCTGATGGTCAGACATGAATACCGTCTGGACCAATCTGATGTCTGTCCAGTGTGTAGCCTTTACCTCTTGCCCAATGTCATCTAGGCTGGGCTCCAGCTCCTCATCAACAAAGGATACATGGCATGGATGGATGGTCGGAATAACTTTATACTACCTTCCGGGTTCCGGCTGAAGAGCTGCAAACAGCTGCCAACCAGCACAAAATCTCAAGATGCATTACAAGTATCTATCTTTTTTACAGATTGATCCAGTATCTGACCATGTTTAACCATCCTGAGAGGATTTGTATGGATCACATCATGTCATATGGGCTCAGGTTTTCTCCGCTGGCAGAGAGATTTCATGACAACAAAGCCGGCAGGTCAGCCCACTGTTGACAAATCCCCAGTACAGTCCTGGCTGATGCCATGCCAAGCTGGCACACACACACCCACACACACAGGCAGCAGAAGCACATGTATTCATGAAGTCTGGTTGTTCAACTGATCCCATATCCTGTTTCAATATGCAAATTTGAAGAAGAAAAAACTCCACAGTTTGTTCTTCGAATTCTAAAACCCCAGTAAATCGGTTAAATATATATATGAACACGATAGCAACAATCATTCAACCCACTTCAGAACATATATGAGCTGGAGATGGTTTCTGAACAAAGAAACAAATTATCACCCTTTCTTTTCTGTCTTCAGATGAAAATTATTCACGGGAGATGTCTGTGTTTATAAGAAGCATAGTGCCTATAGAGCTTTTGAGTTGTGAAACACTAAATCAATCTGAGAATTTAAAATCAGACAATGAAACTTAAACCCATTTTCAGAACTGAATCAAACAGCAATGCCAAATATATTTTGGTTCTAGCTTCAGAAACGTCATTCTTTGCTGCTTTAATTCAAAGCAAATTCAATATATAGAAATGTGAATAATTTTTGACCTGTGTCGCATTATTTAGACATTTATAAATATAGATCACATTTTAATGTCCTGTTTTCACACCTTTTTTGCAACATATCTACATTTAACAAATTGACGATGCATGCGCTTGGTGCAAACAAAAATAATAAAATTGCAAAAGATAGAAAACTAGAAAAAGCTTATTATATGTTGACTTTATTATATTTCTAAGTTGTGTCCGGTTAAAGGTGAATGTCCCGGACATGAAAGATAAACTCTGGTTTGTGTGTAGTGACTTTCTGAGGAGGGCTTTGCATACATCTCAGCTGTATGCAAATTAAGTGATTCAATACTCCTCTCTCCTGTTTCATAAAAGCTACAGTCTCTAGTTGCTTTCAGACACTGAAAGCTATTTTCCAGAGGGGATTTGCATGTATGTGAGAACGCAAATGCCAGCCCCATAGTATAATATCAGTCAAATGTCTGAGTGTGTCCATGTGAAAATGCAGAATGAAAATGTGTTGATGACATTTCTGACACGAGACCTTAAAAAAAATATGATTGAGGATTGCTCACAATCTTGTCATATGATTTAAAATGTGCACCTTACTGGATGAGGAATTGAACACAGATGTTGATCATATAATTTCCCCCTCTGATTTATAAATATCCTAGAACCACCACTGTGCTGCCTCCTGCAGGCTCTACCCAGGTGCCGGACATACCCCTGTTGTTGTGAACGCCTCTTACGCACACACAACCTCCTGGCTTGTATGTGAAAGGCAAAGTCCAGGGAAATGTCGAGCTCTATCTTTTGGTGTTGTGTTTAAAAGCAGGCTGTGTTTGGTCCTGTTTTACTTGTCAGGTGTTTATATTTGTTTATGTATGTTGTTGCTTGAGATGTGTCTGTCGTTGTGTGTTACCTGCTTTGGGACTACAGATGTAAATTAGCATTCTTGCTAGAATCTGGCACGTTTATATGGAGTGTTTTTAAACTGATGTTCATTAACGAGCTCTGTCCCTATCAAATTAATAAATAAACAATACAAATTCTTAATTTCTGCCATTTTTTAGTTCATAACAAGTTTTCATGAGCCACTGCATTAAATCCTGTGACGGTTATAAGCCCACGGGTTAAAATAGCATTCAGGCGGATCCAGGGACCCCAAGCGATTCTCTAATATGTGATATCAACAGCACAACAGGTGAATCGTATGGGTCCGGCTGCAGCTCTGCACTCAGTTATACAGTGGGAGGAGGAAAACAGTGTGTGACGGCAAAAACTGACAGAGCAAATAATGAGAAAAGCTGCTATCCAATGTGTCTATAAGGTTGTAATCAGGTTTTACTGGCTCTACAGACACATGCAGATTTGAAGAAAAGCCTACAGTAAAATATTGGTTACAGGTCTGTTGACGAACATATTATCCAGGTTATCTGATGGAGTAGTTTATTAGTGATCTGACCATGCAACACAATCTAACTCCATATTCTAAAATGAGTCAACACCAGTGACCTTATTATAAACAAATGACGTCAGCTATGCTTCCACAGTAATGACGTCGTTCGATGAGGCCACTATAGATTGTAAATTATCTGGTTTATCATGTGCTGTGGTCCCATGGGAGACAGTGGTGTTTATGTTGTAGAATATATAGGCCATCAGCTGCACCTTGGCTTTATTCTCCTGTAATCTAGGCCCCGCGTGGATCCAGCAGTAAGAAGACAGACTGTTTGTGTTGACGCCCTGAGGACTTAACTCCTGGTCCAGGAAGGATGCGGTGGGAAAACATGGACGCACACAGGTCTACTCACTCTGCGTAGCCGGTGGACCACGGCAGCCGCTTGGTCTCCTTCAGGATGAGGATAGGTCTCGCGATGTGATCCGCCGAGCACTCGATCTCGTCCGGCGAGAGTCCCAGGAACTCCGGTCTGCTGTACGGGAACCGGAGCGGCAGGTCCGAGCCCCCGCCGCCGCCTGGGTGCTCACCGTTGGCGCCCCCGGCCATCACGCCTCCCATGAAGCTGGCCACCGCAGACTTCACCCGCGTGAGCATGGTCCAGTGTCGGTCCCGGCGAAGCGACTGAGTGAGTAGGAGGAGGAGGAGCTGCAGGAGGAGGAGCAGGAGCAGGAGGAGGAGGAGGAAGATGCTCCCCGCGCCCAACCGATCTCTGCAGTGGCTTGAAAGGTACTAGACACGCCGTGAAGACTCATCCAGCCCCTCGGGGAACACGGAACTAAAACCAACACACTCACACACACACACACACCGGGAGAGAGAGAGACATGGAGAGAGGGAGGCAGGCTCGCTGGTCATGTGACAAACCGGTCGCTGCTGGTGGATTCTGTCGCACTGATGAGCAGCTTAGTTCCACTCGCCCTGCCGGAGGTCAAAGGTGAGTGGATCCCTGAGAGACGCCTCCCTGCCTGGGCAAGGTGCAGCGGGAGCTGACCCATGTTCGGAGGAGTGGACCCCCTCATTCACCTAACACAGACATTCATTCATCTCACAACAATCGACCCTGTTACTTTAATTCTGTTTTTCTATTACTGCTGTAACAAGTGAATTTCCCCATTGTGTGGATAAATAAAGAAATCTAATCTAATCTAATATAATCTAAAAGTCAACAATCTCTGTGGAGTTTACATCTAATAATATTTCTCTCGGATTCTGTATTAAGAGCAATAAATAGGGTCAGGGGCTATACTGACCCTAGTAGCACCTTACCCCAGGTGCAATACCATTCACTCTACAACAAACTGGGCTTGTCTTGCTGGTTTGATGAAGGTGACAAAATCCCCAAACATGGTTATTTCAGGATACAAAGATATATTGATATGTTATGTAGGCGAAACTACAGGCTTTTGCTCACCAACAAGTCCTACACAGAATGCTCAGTGTAATCTTTGGATCACTCAAAGTATTTTTATCTGTATAGCCCATATTCAGACGTCAATCACAACCTGCCTCTGACATTAACCCCCAACGAGAGGGAGGAAAAACTACATAGAGGAACTTTAATCTGAAGTGAAAATAGATGTTGTGTAAAGCAGCATCAACTAAATAACAATATTTACAACATTCATGAGAAAAGATAGTGTCCAGCATGAAACGGAGAGATGTTCCCATGTCCAGGGTCAGGTAGAAAACTGAGAAGTCCAATGCAAGACATTCATATAGAAGACACGTTTTGCCTCCCATAGAGACTTGATATACTATAATCCTGGGTGTTACCATCGCTCATCACTGTTTCAAGACTGAAAATAAGGATTCTTCATATATGCGTCTTATTTGCCCTATAAGAAAGGATAGAGGACCTCTCTCTCTCTTTCTCTCTCTCTCTCTCTCTCTCTCTCTTTCTCTCTCTCTCTCTCGCACACACACACAAAGAGACAGAGAAGACAGTGTGAGTGCAGTCAGCTGACCTTGGCATGCTCTCTACCTGATAAAACAGTCAGTGTAAATTAGAGGATCGGGCAGCCAGAGAACTGTGAAGACTCTGAATAAGCAATTTATATACATGAAGCATAATCTAACTCATAGCAATAAATATAATTATGTTTAATTATATTTTAAGGAAAGGTCTGAGATGCTATACTGACTGGGACAGCTGCATTTCCTCAAAGTGAGTTCACTGGACTTAAAAAGAGATATCATTGCAAATCCCACACATCTGCTTAGGTTTATGAAATACCACGAGTAACTTTTTATTATTATTTAGTCGTTCATGAAAAATAAACTTGTTTCAGTTCGTTCTGGCCTGGGAGTTGGTTGAAATCTGATTAGCTGGGCGTTCAGCCAGCCCGTCAGGATGTGTGTGTCTAGACCTGAGTGAACTTACGATGACTGCGTTTGGAGACGTGCACCACACAAGATTTGGTGTTATTCAATAGTCTGCACATCAGTCGGCTCAAGGACCAGACTACCAGGAACTCGTGCCACTGCTAAAAGCTGAAGTTTAAAATCAGGAATCTGAGAAATGATTCGTTGTTTGACTCGGCTGGAAATTCATTCAAATCATTTAGTTGAAAAGTTCACCGGGAAACGGAATCGTTTGGACTGTCTCCTTCTAGCAGCAAAACTTAAATCAAAACATGTTGGACTGTACTGAGCACTGGCAGCTGTCTGACCAGCCTTCAAACAGAAGAGCACATGTTTAGCATTATAATCACAAGCTCTAATAATATTATAAATAAAGATGTATCTCTTAAAGATATCTATTATTCATGATTATTTTTTGCCATCAGTATACTAACACTATTGAAAACCCTATGTGGTTGCTGTGGTAATCTGACACTTGATGGAGAAAGGACCCAGCCAATGTTTAATGCCCCCATCAAGAGATCCACGCTTCTCCACTGAGATATGTGGTTGAACTGCTTCCTGCTTTGGAGGGAGGTGTTCCCAGAGAGACCGATAATAATATAATTTATAAGACCAGGCTGTAAAAGTAAAATATCTCCACATGTCCACATCAACCTGTCCCAAAACGAATTGTTTGAATTTCAAAGCCAAGCTTGTGAAATACTGAGAATCACTAAGAACAGGAACAGTTTATCTCTTCATATCAGAACCTCTCGACCTTAGTAACGTTTAAATCTTCGCTTAAGACCCAATTCTTCTAATTGGCTTTCAATTTTAATCGAAACCTTGATTTCACCTGTTATTGTGCAGTATTTTAGTTCTTATTTATGATTTTTTATATTTATGATGTTTAATATTTTATGTCTGTTGTATTTATACATATTTTTTGTTTGTAAATAAACTTTGACTTGAATAAGAGAGAGCATATATACATGTACAGTATATGGATTTTTTCCATGTGCGAACTATAACCATCAGTAGAAAATGTCCATATTCTTAATCATAAAAGTTAATATAAAATTACATATAATATGTAATTATTTCCTACTTGAAAATATACTGTGTAACATGGCTTTCTGAATAGAAGCTCATAGTCCCTAATTACAACTCAGTCCGTATTATCTTCGACCATACAAACTTGATTAAACCAGTGAGCTCAGTCATTAAACAGACTGTCAGTGAAAACAAATGAACTCCAATGTAAGTGGAGTCACCAAATCGGCAGACAGGACCCGATCAATAATTCATGAATTTGCCAGAAGAGAAGTCTACTGACCTAATTACAAACACAACCAGCCAGTGTGTGTGTGTGTGTGTGTGTGTGTGTGTGTGTGTGTGTGTGTGTGTGTGTGTGTGTGTGTGTGTGTGTGTGTGTGTGTGTGTGTGTGTGTGTTTGTGTGTGTGTGTGTGTTTGTGTGTGTGTGTGTGTGTGTGTGTGTGTGTGTGTCGGGATGCAGGGTGTGATATACTCTACCTCAGGATGCACATCCAGAGTCAGAAGGACCAGAATGTGTGCATGGTCTACGATACAGAAACCAAGATTTTACATATATAATTTACAAATGTTACCAACAATAAACATATACGATAATATTAAATGTATTAGGGTTACTATAAATATACGTTAGTCCTTAATTTTAGACCTTTGCCTACTGGTGACATGCACATTTTGATAAGGTGCCGTTTTAAGGATTGTTTTTGCAATAGTGTGTGGACTCTATTTCTAGTCTGAGGCTCTTTTTAAGGGAATTTGTTTGTGGTTGTGGCACCAGTTTGGGGCAAAGTCTCTTCCTGTTTCAATGTGACTGTGGAAAGACATGTCCGACCTGCAGACAGACCTGACCTAGTCCCCAGTTAACACCTTTTAAATAGACGGAACAACTTCAGTTGTTATGAATCCATTCATACTGTTGCTCTCTTTAAAATAAAAAAGTGTCTAAAATACCTGAGAACGGAAGTTCCTAAATAATACAACTGTGTAGTGTCAGTAAGTGTTCCATCTCCTTCTCAGTGCGGCTCATCCATTTCGAACCTTTTAACTACCTCCTTTCCAGAAGGAGTGTTACCTCTCATCATTAAAGAAGACTGGACCCCAGTGGGGGGGCTTTATGATGTGGACACCACAAACTGTCGTTCTCGAACAAGCAACAATTAAAGCGAGACAATGAGTTAGATTCATTGACCTGTTACTCATCAATATGATCTGGAAAAACTGATTTGAAAACAATGAGTAGCAGCTGAAAAGAAATAACATACATTATGTCTGCAGGCAGCCATTAAAGAGATGAGAGTACAATATATCTATTTGAGATAAATTATATAAACACATTTAAAATAACAGTAAATTAAATTGACTTTATAAGCGTTAACAATTTTTAATCAATACATCATATGCATAGTTTATTTATGCAGATTATATGTCAACAAGCCCTATTCAAGCTAATTCTTTCAATTTTTTTTACGCTCAAAAGTTTTTGAACAGACTGTTGCTAGATATCAGACAAGCTAGTTCAGTGAACGTCTTTAAAAGAAAACTTTTAACTTTGCTTGAGCCTTTAATAGATCTTGCAATTCCTGCGCTTCTATAATTTGTATCTCTTTTAATTTTTTTAATGAATTCAATTTTATATTTCTTTCTTTATCTATATTGCATGTAAAGCTCTTTGAGCTGCATTTATTTTATGAATCAATTTGACAGGTCACATATGTTTTAGGGCATTAATCAGTAATGACAGATTATTACTATTTACTGTAATGAATTCTACTGAAAGGTGTTTCTATTCCTCAGCTGTCTCTGTTTCACTCATCGCAGGATAATGTCTTGATGACAGAGTCAAGATGGTTTAAAGAATGTAATACTAGGCCGTGTGTGTGTGTGTGTGTGTGTGTGTGTGTGTGTGTGTGTGTGTGTGTGTGTGTGTGTGTGTGTGTGTGTGTGTGTGTTTGTGAGTGTAATCAGTCTGCTCGTCCAGCTGGTGACTGACTCACAGAGGGACACAGACAGCCGCCCACACACACTAGTAGCAGAGGACAATCTGGAGGTGGTGAAGCCTCTGTTTTCAGTTTATCTGTCAGAGAAACTGAGAGACCGTCAACACAACATACATGTGTATGGTCTATCTGAAATACTGACACCTGACCGTTATTATACTGTTTTTGTTCAGCTGATAGGAAAAACACATGTGATTCATCAATTTATACAAATATAGGTTATGATTGTACTACAGCAGCTACTGCTACTGCCAGTATTACTGTGCATCTAGGAACACTATACCTAACACACTATTGCTAATATGCAATACTACTTCCTATTACTTCCACTGGTTTACCCACTGTTAAACTCATACCTATGTTGTGGAACCATATGTTGAAAACAGACAGAAAATGAGTTGCCCTTTTGTGTGTTATTGTCTTTTAATTAGTGAAATATAAGAAAAAGAGGGAGTTGAAAAAAGTCATATACTAAGAATAAAACGTAGAAATCATGGAATAAAAAAAAAATAGATTTCTTGACTTTTCCATATAATATAATATGTTATTTGAAAGTAAGTAGAAGTAGATATTTGTTGTGATTTACTTTAATTTCTGTTGGTTTTATATATGAAGTCACATAATGCATAATACATATTCTTACTAAATATACAGTATAACACATAGAACTTTCGAGAAATGATTATCACTGATTCATTTCATTTGTTAAAATTATCAACGATATATTTTGCACCCTCTAGTGGTAGGTAGTGCTAAATATCAGGTTAAATTTAACCTGATATTTAGGTGCTTTCGTCTCTGACCAGCAGATGTCCCCAGTGCACTGAGGATTTTTCAGGAGAAACAGGTTGCGCTGAGTTCTAATTGAGCAATAACGATATTAAGGGTCACTATTTTTCTTTAGAGAAACACTATGTAATATATGAAGAAGTAAAGTCTATGGTGAAAAAATACCAAAAAAATTATCAGTAAGTTAAAAATGTGAGCTGTAAAGGTCTGTTACAGACTTTCACCAAAACTTCCAACTGACTCTGCTCACAGCAGCTCATCAGAATTTACATTTAATTGCCTCTAAACTTGCATCTAAAAGCATGCGTAATATTATTATTAATAATAAATGGCCTTACATGCCCAGCCAAACACGCTTTTCGTTTCTTTTCCTGTGACGCAGTGAGAAATAACATCAGTCACACCTCATAACTGCCAGAAGCAGAGTTGAGCTGTTAATGTGAGTGATTTATGGGAGTCAACAGGCCCTAGATCCCTTTCTGTTCCTTCAGACAGTTTAACACTGGGGATGGGAAGATGCTCCCCAGGGGAGACCGCTCCGAGCATTTGTCTCTGTTATTGCTTTTCTCACTTTTTGGTAAACAACGCCTTTCCCCGGAAAGGATAAACCTGGGGTCTGCCTCTGGAAACAGGGAGATGAACAGGGTGGGTTTTTGATGCAGTTTCTGAACTTGTACGTGTTGTTTTGGCAGGAATTTCGAACTGGTTCACCAATCAAGTACAGGTCTAATATAATTTTAGATGGGCATTATAAAAATAACAATTTTAGCAGTTGCAGTTTGCCAACAAAAGATCATCTGTCGGTCCAATTATAAAGTTATAAGATTATATGTTTCTAAATGAAAAAAAAAATGAGTAGAGAATACATTGTGACAAGTGCTATGTTTGTGCTAGTTTGTTGTATGCAATTTGAAATAAGACGGTTATACCTGACAATCACCTCTTGCAATTTAGATACAAAGCAGAGATACGATGCTGCCATCAGAAATAATGATGTGTTTTTGTATCTTTCAGAAGTCGATCAAAGATAGTGAGTCATCATAAGAAAAAAAGCAGAAAACTGCATGTTGGTTATTTTATTGATATTACTTCCCCTAAAAACTCATAACAACATAGAGATGAACCATAGTTGGATATTAAAATTTGTTAGAGGGAATGATGCAGTGTCCATATAAGTCATGAAGGGACAGAGGATATCTGGAAAAAAATGTAAAAGACGGTGATGTATTGTAGAGTGTTATGATCATAAACAACAATTGAAAGTTGACGTCACATCTATAACTCTCTTATGATTAGTTTCTATAATTTTTAAATGCATTCAGAAAGAAAAAACCCTTCCTGAACATGTGAAATAAAATATATTAATATAAAAGACCTTCACATTCACTAATGTGTAAGGAGGTGTTTTACATTATGTATCAATTAGTTGTAAGATTCTTTGGTACAAATGAATGTTTTAGGACTCCATGTTTATTTACAGAGAAACGCTCCAGCTTCGTTTGGAAAAAGTTTTGGATTTCTGCAGAGCTGCATCCTGAGCAGAAAATAACAACAACAGCACCATCACCAATCATGTGCACCTTCTACCAAGGCACCACCCAGTGCTGCACACTGTGTGGTTTGGTAGCTGCACAGCCGCCAACCGCAGGAGCCTCCAACTCACCCATGCCTCCCTCCCCTCCCTCCTGGACATCCTCAACACCCAACTAGCCACCAGCATGGTGACCGACGCCAGCCACCCCTCACACCCCCTCTTCAGTCTCCTTGCATCTGGGAAACGATTCCGGAGCTTCCACCAGACTGCAAAAACAGCTTCATCAACCAGGCTGTCAGGATGCTGAACTCTCCCCTCGCCTCCAAGGAATGTTCCATTCCCCTACCCCCCACTACCACCATCAACACATCTTTAACTCTTAAATCCTGTCCATGTCCTGTACATATGGCAGAAATGACTTTGACTGAAATGTCATTTAAAGCTCTTGAAGATAACTAATTATAAAAAGGGGACAAATTAAGGGGTGAAAAAGCAGAATGATCAAGTGGAGAAACACAGCAAATGCAGACACCTTCACACAGGACACTGAACAGTGTAGAGTGTACAACTCATGTGAATCATATGTAAAGGCCTCAGACATCAGATCTCAACCTAACTGAACACCTTAGGGAGAGGTTGGACTGAAATGTCATGCACTTTAACAGCACAATCAAAACATAAGATGAGGGAATGTCTTTAGAAAGAGTGTGATTTCACTCCGCTATATGTAAAAAAACTGATAATTTTTTAACCAATTAGAGGTTTATGGAAAATCTACTGTCTTCCGTTTTTGTAGAGACCTGGCTGAGGAACCGATATTCAAAGAGGCGGGCTTATTGCTGTGGGTCGACAGTGCTTACCACTGTACCACCATGCTGCCCATAATTATCATAATATTAGTAATAAAAGTAATAAAGAATTGATCAATCTATCATATTGATGATGATCTTTTAATCAATGTAATGCTACATGCAGACCTTAAGCAATTTGTCAGCTAGTTTATACCTCAACTGAGATTTACATTTTGAAGAAGCTTATCGTCCCTGTTTGCAATGGATGATTCATTCAGCTGGAACCGATGACTCATGACATATCGACATGTGCACATTTGCAGGGGACTCCTCTCTTCTCCGTGGGACACAGTAAAGGTCATTACAAATTTGCGGCTGTGAACTTGACATTCAACCAACGTCTGCTCGTTCACTCCCCGACAATGCCCACAGAGCAGGGCTGCTGAAAGGAGTCGCATGCAGCGCTTGTGTCTGAGGAGGCATCGTCTCGGTGAGCGGCTGGAACATGGAGCACTAACCAGACAGGAAGGCATTAAAAGCATTAAGAGCTGGTGACGACGGCTTTCATAATGACAGCGGGTAAATGTTCCCCCTGACCTGTAGGTATGAGCCACAGACGTGCTGCTGGTTTCTGGGCAACAACTCCCCTTTGAAGACATCACATATTTTGGTGGTTGCAGTGTGTGTGTGTGTGTGTGTGTGTGTGTATGTGTGTGTCTGTGTGTGTCAGTCACTTGTTTCTCAAATAAAGAAGCTAAACATTGTTATGTGACATAAACACATATCCATTATCAGGACATATGTATTACATTAGAGAAACTGAGTACGTGACTGAGTGTGTGTGTTATATGTGACCTATGTATCTGTGTCTACACACATGTTTTGTGTTTTGTGTACAGAGACTGGACAAAGGAGTAGATGACATTTCCAGCAGCCTCTCAAATAACACCTGCCTCGCTCGGCCTTTGATTACCAGCCGGTTTGTAGATTCACGGAGCGAGTCTATTATCTGTGTGCAGCCCTGGTATGATGATGTCATGCTTTGATCCTCTGGCACGCGCAAGCACATATTTGATGAATAAGTTCCAGTTCTTTGGGAAATGAGACAAACAAACTGCATAGACTAATAGCTGCATGAAAGTGTTATAAAAAGCACGATAAAAATCGTAAAAACACCATTGTTTGCTCCATTTATCCTCCATTTTACAAAGCAGGTATTGTTTTGTGGAGATGACAGAGATACTTTCGTCTTTGGTCTCGCCACTGGTTTGGCCTGAGGGTGGTGACAGAGAAAACCTCATGTTACAAAAAGGTGTAGGTATGTGCCAGTTGAAACCCCCTCCTCGAACACCTTTCTGAAGCTGGAGAGGAAGTCAAACAATTCTCATCTTTCTCAAACACACACAATCCCATATTCACATTAATTTTCGGAGGTGTGAAAGACTTCTTTCTGTTCTCGGAGTCCCAGGCCGTTGCCTGCTGTGCCTGCGCTGCGACGCTGTCAGATAGCTTAGCTCAAGGGTCAAAGTAAGACTTCTTGTTCCTTCAGAGGGGCATAGTATTATCTACAGAGCTTACCTTACTTCAAACTATAATACTCAAACTGGTGGCAACCAGTTTGAGTATTATAGTACAAACCCAGGATAGTAAGTGATATATGGTATTAAAATGAACATATACAGCTCTGAAAAAAAAGAGACCAAGATCATTTTTCTTAAATCAGCATCTGTACGTGTATGGCAGCCATTCCATTCCAGTGTCTGGTGAATTCCAATACAGGCCTGATTCTACTGAATGAGGTACTGATTAGGTGATCACCTGAACCAAATCATATTTAATGAAGAAAAGTATAAAAAACAGTGCTGTGATCATCACTATCCTCTTGCAATGGGACCAGCTGGATGGAAGAAACAGTGCTCGTAGTACCTGGATTGGAATAAAAAAAAGTGACCATTGACAATGCCAAAATAGTTAAAAAGAAAAGTTTTGATTGAGGAAAAGAAGGGTTCAATTCTGGTTTTACTGGCAGAGGGATATAGTGAGCGTCAGGTGACTTGCATCCTTAAAATAAGACAGTGGTTCATAAGAACAAGGTCAAGCAGCAGGCATTAGGGACAACAAAGCTACAGCCCGGCAGAGGACAAAAACGACTCCCCACTCATCGGGATGACCGCCAACCGATTTGAATGTCACTCCACAACCGTAGGACACCATCAAGTGACCTCCAAAAAGAATGGTAAACGGCAGCTGGGTTGAAGTGCACGGCGAGGAAGGTTAGAAACAGGCTCCTAGGGGCAGGGCTGTAGTCGTGCAAAGCTAGAAAAAAGCCCTTTATCAACGAGAACCAAAGAAGAGCCAGGCTGAGGTTGGCAAAAAGACCATAAAGATTGGACCAACGAGGAGTGGAGAAAGGTTATCTTCTCTGAGGAGTCCAATTTTTTGCTTTGCCCAACACCTGGTCGTCTAAGGGTAAGACGGTGACCTGGAGAGGCCTACAAGCCACAGTGTCTCGCACCTACTTAGACATTTGGTGGAGGATCGGCGATGATCTGGGGGTGCTTCAGCAAGGCTGGAATTGGGCAGATTTGTTTTTATTAGGGACGTATGAATCAAGCCAAGTACAAAGTTTTCCTGGAAGAAAACTCTGAGGAGTGTTTTTTCCAGGCTTCATGCCACAAAGGCAGGTCAGTGAAGGTGTGGATGAAGGACCACCAGATCAGGACCCTGTCATGGCCAGCCCAATATCCAGACCTGAATCCCATTGAAAAACCTCTGGAATGTGCGATGGATGGTCAAAAGCCATCAAACAAACCTGAGCTCCTTGAATTTTTCTTCCAGAGCTATATATGTGAGGGCTGACAGCTGGAGATAGAGCACTGCCCTAGTAGATGGGATTGACCAGCTCCCCTCCTGGTGCTGCTTCTTTGTCTGAGGCCTTGTAGATGGTGACTGCTGTGCTTGTGCAGGTAAGGGAGACTCAGAGAAAGAGATGGGTTTTATTTTTCTGCTTGAAATCTTGTACATTGAATGCTTGAGAGAAGAGTAGCCTCTCCCCTGTTTGAGCCAAAGTACAGAGTCAGCCGTCCATTGTCGCTGTAAAGTAGGGCCCAATATTGAGCAAGGTCACGTTTAATAGCAACGTAAAGGGTGATCCCCTCTTATGTATTTGGTTGCAAAGATTTAATTGT
This sequence comes from Platichthys flesus, assembly GCF_949316205.1. Classification (NCBI taxonomy): domain Eukaryota; kingdom Metazoa; phylum Chordata; class Actinopteri; order Pleuronectiformes; family Pleuronectidae; genus Platichthys; species Platichthys flesus. The sequence continues at coordinate 21,941,844 of NC_084950.1, read as the reverse complement.
GACCTGAATGCACGCAACCCGCTCTTCTTAAACTCTTGAAAAGGTTTGATTGGGTCCATGCCCACTGTCCAAGTTGGTGTGTATTAGGGTTCGGATAGAATCACATTGTGGTAAGTATGCTGCCTACATAGCTTTCCCCGCTATTTGTGTTAAAGTGTGTTGTCTCTCTGTGGTCTCAGCAGTTATTTTAGCTTTTATAAACATTCTGAAATAAAAGTTATTTGCTTTTACCTGTGATCGTCTATATCTTTTTTACTTTCTAAGGTCCACCATTACAGTCCTCTCATTTTTAAAATGTAATTGTGGAATGTTAAACAAAAACACTGTGTTGAGTCACATAAAGAAACAAAGGAGTAGACTGTGTCAGGTGTCAGTTGTGGGTAGAGCACTCTCCCCCAATATGTCACGTATGCGCCTGTCGAACCGATAGCACCGTCAACTATTTTCATTGTCACAATTATATGTCTGTGATAATCAGGTGATTTTCCTGAGTCACTCTCTAAACCGGGGTTCTCCTGTCATCCAGCAGCAACATTCACCTTGGTCTGATTCTGCTGTCGTTGTAGTCTCTGCTGATTCGTCCATCCACCATCACACTGTAAACAGTGTCAAGGCCTCGTCTGGCTTCCAGGGATGGGATCCTGCGATTGGCTGCTATATATAGAGCTCCGTCCCTATACAGCTCTAGGATTGACAGGATCAGTACCAAAGATGACGTCAAGTTAAACATATGCATCATGTTAACTGAGGTCTGTCCATGTTTGAGGAGAGATTGATGGAATGCTTATGCCCTCATCTATACACTCCTCATCAAAATCTTAAGACCAGTTAAAAAATTGCATGAATTTGCATTTTGCACTGTTGGATCTTAGGAAGGTTCTAAGTAGAGCTTCAAAATGCAAAAAGAACTAATGGGAACAAGAGCCCAAAAGTTGTGAGCAGGCAATTTATGGAAAACAACAATTTACCTCAAATAAGCTGTTCATCAGCTGATCAAAAGTTTAAGACCACAGCCTTTAAAAGCCAAAATCTTTGCAAAAATTTGGATTCCATGTCATTTCCTGTCAAGTAATCACACTGTGAAGATCTCTTGATGGCAAAGTCAAAAAAGCTCACCGTCTTTCAACGTGGTAGGATTGTTGAACTGCATAGACAAGGCCTCTCACAACGTGCCATCGCTGCTGAGGTTGGACGCAGTAAGACAGTCATTTTGCATTTCTTAAAAGATCCTCAGGGTTATGGAACAAAAAAATCTGGGGTAGACCCAAAAAAATCTCACCGGCGTTACTGGTGCTGACTGCAGCCCAATAACCATCAGACGGCATCTGCGAAGGAAGGGCTTCAAAAACAAGAAACGTCTTCAAAGGCCACGTCTCCTTCAACGCCACAAAATTGCCCGTTTAGACTTTGCAAGGGAGCTACAAACATGGGACATTCAAAGGTGGACGAAAGTTCTATTCTCTGACTAGAAAAAATGTAACCTTGATGGTCCTGATGTCTTCCAACGTTACTGGCAGGACAAGGAGATGCCACCTGAGATGTTTTCTACGCGGCACAGTGGAGGGGGCGCCATCATGATCTGGGGTGCTTTTTCCTTCAATGGAACAATGGAGCTCCAGGTTGTGCAGGGGCGTCAAACAGCAGCTGGCGATGTGGAGATGTTGCAGCGGGCATCCCTCATGACTGAGGGCCCTCGTCTGTGTGGTGATGACTGGGTTTTTCAGCAGGACAACGCTCCAATTCACAATGCCCGTCAGACCAAGACTTTTTTCCAGGAGAATAACATCACTCTTTTGGACCATCCTGCGTGTTCCCCTGATCTTAATATAATTGAGAACATTTGGGGATGGATGGCAAGGGAAGTTTACAAAAATGGACTTAATTTCCAGACAGTGGATGCCCTTCGTGAAGCCATCTTCACCACTTGGTGCAACATTCTGTTATGTTCTGTCATTTTAGTTTATGGATTTCTGTCTTAGTTTTCTGTTTCCTGTTTTATTTTGTAGTCTTGCTTTCCTGGTGTTGTTTCTGTCTTGACTTCCTGTTGTTGATTGTCGTCCCAATCCTAATGTGTTTCACCTGTGTTTAATTTCCCCTGCCTTCCCCTGTGTATATAAGCCTCTGTTCTTCTCTTTGTTCTTGTCGGATCGTTTGTTGTGCTCACTGGTTTGTTCTTGCTTCTTGTGTCGCTGTGCTTCCTTCTTGTGTTGTTGCTGTTGCATGGTGTTGTTCTTCTACCCGCTGTCCTGTGTTTCTGTCCTGCCTTGTCCTGATTCCCTGAGCCTCTTCACCTTGAGTCCCTTGTAGCTTCCTTGTGTTTTTGTACTCTTCTTGCTTTTCAGTTTTTCCACTCCTTAGTGTTTATGTTTTGTGTTTGTCCAGTTAAAGCCTTTTATTATATTAAATACTCTTTTTGTTGAATACATCTGCATCTGGGTCCATCTCCCTTCTTCAAACCTTAACACATTCGCACTAGCCTTTTGGAAACACTTGCATCAAGCATGCCAAAACAAATTTTTGAAGTGATCAACAATAATGGTGGAGCTACTCATTACTGAGTCAGTTTTTGACACTTTAATTTTTGTTTAAAACTTTTGATCAGTTGATGAACAGCCTACTTCAGTTAAATTGTTGTTTTCAATAAATTGACTGCTCACAACTTTTGGGCTCTTGTTCCCATTTCTTCTTTTTGCATTTTGAAACTCTTAGAACCTTCCTAAGATTCAACAGTGCAAAATGCAAATTCATGCAATTTTTTAACTGGTCTTAAGATTTTGATCAGGTGTGTATATCTGGATGACTATATTGCTGATTGCCTCTCCCCTGTTTGAGCCACAGTACAGAGTCAGACCAACATCACTGTAAAGTAGGGCCCCATATTGAGCAAGGTCACGATCAAAAACAACATACACAGTGATCCCCTCATGTATGTGGTTGCATTTAAAAACTGATCTCATCTCCCCCTCTTTGCAGATCAAGTGCCAGGCTGTTTTGCCTATACCAGTGTAGTCTGGTCACTGGTTTCTGAGTTGGTTTTATAATGTTGGTCCGACGTCTCATGCATTACGTTTCTGATGGACAGTTCGACCTTTAATAAATGTATTGATTATTTGTTTTTATTGTGACCCTGGCCTGAACCAACTGAGTCCCACTCGTGTCCCTGTTTAAGGCAGCTGGACGAGCTGTGGGGATTGGTCGTGGGATGAACAGCACCTTGACTGCAGTGTGGTCGGCCTGAAGGCTGGTGGTCACTGGAACACTGTTGTTTGTTCTCTCAGAGTGCGTCGCAGTGGTAGCGATCAGTGTGCTAACGTGATGGAGTCTATTGAGGTTTGAGATAGAATCTCCCCGGGGTAAGCACGTTGCCTACACAATTGTCCCAGCTATTTATGTTAAAGTGTGTTGTTTCCCTGTGATCATTCGTTATGATTATCAGGTGGTTTCCCTGAGTCAGTCTCTAAAAGGGGGGTTCTCCTGTCATCCAGCAGCACAACATTCACCCTGGTCTGATTCTGCTGTGGTTGCAGTCTCTGCTGATTCGCCCCTCCACCGTCACACTGTAAACAGTGTCAAGGTCCTGTCTGGCATCCAAGGATGGGAACCTGCGATTGGCTGCTATACATAGAGCTCCGTCCCTATACAGCTCTGGGATTGACAGGGTCAACACCAAAGTGGACGTTAAATTAAGCTTCTGCATTCATGTTAACTGGGGTCTGTCCTTGTTTGAGGAGAGATTGTTTGAATGTTTATGCCCTCATCTTTATATCTGGATGACTATATTGCTGATTGCCTCTCCCTGTAACATCAGGACTTTCACCGCTCGGGTCCTCAGGCCTCTCAGATGTAGCCAGTCACATTGACTACATTTATATAGATGGCAATATTCAGATTCTAATTTATGTATTGTTAATTCCAAGTATGAGATCTTATTCAGGTTAAGGTTATCCGATAATGCAGGGTTTTATTCAGATTAATATTCGAATATTTGTGCCCATGTAAATGTGTCATTGTGTTACCACCACCTTCGCTCCTCTGACACATAAAGGATTTTTTTTCCAGATTCAGATTCACTCCTTCCCCTTTCGAGGAGCTCAGCTCAAATAAACAGGAGTAAAAACCCTTTGCTAGAAGGAAACAATCATTTACAGACTTTGACCTGACCCCAGGAATATGCTGACAGTTCCGACTCAAAGTAGACAATAGACATTCAGCTGTACGCACTCGGCAAAGCAAAACACCTTTGTTGACAATGTATTGACCAAGATAAAAAATGTTATGTTAGGCAGACTTCCAGTGGATCAGCTGAGATGTCTAAGAAAACATTCAGCATCAAACCTCATTTTTCTTCTAAGGAGAAAGAGAAGGGGGGGGGGGGGGGGTACAGCAATTTTTCTTTGTCACGTTTGTTTTCTAACTTTCTGAGCTTCCTTAAAACTGCAGCGTGTTCTGCCTCCTGCCTTCGTGACACTAGTCGTAGATCGACTTCCAGGTTTTGTGTACTTGTGCGTTTCGGCCTGCTTGTTTGCGTGCAGTGAATGACTTATGGGAATTGGTTAAAACCACACAATGCTGGATAGAAATGTATTAGTTTTCAAGGACGATTTGAGTGAGAACAATGGAGCAGGAAGTAGGGAGGCCATATGCATCTGAGGGAGACGCAGCAAGACACTAAGGCAGCCTCGTCCCATATCACATCCCATGATTAAAAGGTTTAGGGAGAACTTCCTGTAATTAAATCATATTGGTGCCTAGGCAACTAAGATCTGTGAGTAGTGTAATACATTTTTTTAGAATAAACTGCAAGTTTCAGTTTGTTAAAAGGCAACATTGCTCTTGGAATAGCACCTTGGCTTTTTCACAGTGTTTTGTTTATGCTGGCCTGTCGATATAAGTTTCTACACAGGGTAAGGAAAAGGCCAGGGAGTCAGGTGGTTGGGGGATGGACAGCAGACACAATTGTCCCGAGAGAAAACAGGACTTGTTTCCTGTGAGGAAAGCCCAGTGGAGGTTGTTTACTGCTTGAGGAAGTGAGGATATTCTTGGCGTTAGTCCCACACGATGCACAATCTAAACATTCTCCTGTCTGGAGAGGGAGAGCACCATTAAGTGGTCAAGCCTCCAGGATCGTTTTCAACTTTTCAACCTTTGTAAGGAAACAGCAGCCTGGTGCCTGAAGTCATGTTAGATGCCGAGAGTCGACAGAGTGAAGTACGTGTGAAGTGAGGGCTCAGATGAGTGCAGGGGAACAATGACCTTCGTATACATGCAGCTCATGTCTCCGCTCACTGTGTCGGACCCCTCAGTGGAATTCCCTCCGCCTGTGTTTTCATGCCCTAAAGTGTTGCTGCATACATCACAGGAAGGAGACTAAAGGATGTGAAGGTCTTTGCTGCTGTCGCTCTTCAGAGACTTGTTAGATCTCTTCCTCCATTCTTCATTCATAGAGATACGTTCGCTAAAAAAGAAAGTTGAATGAACAAGAGACAGGACCTCAGCCTTCAGGTTATGTATGAAGTTTGTCTGTCTAACTCTGTTTCCTCAGGTAAACTACAGAAGTGGTCAGCAACTGTCAGGCTGTGGCCAATAATACCTGGCGATATATTATGATCTGGTGATATATATTATCACTAGATTATTTAAACATTTTAAATATTCATTTCACCTTATCGCACTGACACAGAATATCACAGGTGCTGATCTCCGTCGTAGCAACAATATTCATAGAATCACTTCTTCTGTAGCAAGTTGTCTTCAAAGTAGAAGCACAACGTTGGTGTTGTTGCTATACTGCTTTATATGGAGCAAAATTACACATTTTATTTTGAAAAGTTGTCAACTTTGAAAAGTTGTCAAATGACTATGTCGTTTGCCTAACAGATTTCTGATACAGCCAATATGCAATGTCTGAAAAAAATGGTGAAAAAAAACACACAAGTGAATAAAACTAATGCAATTTTTGTTTATTTTACTGAAATACCCTGCCAACAATAAAACGTGACAGTTTATTGCGGAGCTCTTTGAGGAGGACTCACAGAGGACAAAGAATAATTCTGAAGTAGTTCTGGAGCATTAACACAGGACAAGAGAACAGGCACCGCACACGTAACCCCTAAAGTGATTTTTCTCCAGTGTCATTGCATTAAAGAAATATCCAAAGGAAATGAAACAACACCATGAGGTGAATGAGAGGAATGTGTCTGTTTCCATGAGCAGAGACTTCAGGTACCAAGAGCTTATTCTAATGCTCCTCGTTTTATGATCATTTCATCTGTCTGTTTTTCTGACTGCCCCATTAGAGGAATCATACTAACTCTCAGGAGAAACTCGATCGCTGCCTCCTCGAGTATTCTCTCAGTCTAGACTCTGACAGATGACCTCGGGCCTCCCCGCCTTCAGAGGTATCCTCAATGATTGGCATGTCTAATAAGACCCTGCATGAGCGCTGGTCTGGGAAATGACACATGTACATTAGACCTGCAGCGTAATACCACCCATCGGCACTGAGTATATAGCTGTACAATCCCTGTTGATACCAGGAGGGATTTGCTGGATTCCTGTTTTATTCTCATTGTTTATTGCTGACAATGACCACGTCCATCTTTTGTGGCAGGTCCTATATCTGAAGTAGTCATATAACTTCCTGTAGGACTTCCCTTCTCTATACATGTGTGATATGACTCCCAGGACTATACACTGGACTGTGGAGGATTGGAGCTGTCACTATCAAGAGGAAATAAATAAAAAGGATTCCTCTCAGTATCAGGTTGTATTATTTGATAATTAATAATGGATCAGAGTAAGTTAATAAATGATCAATAACAACTACTGCAAGTAGGCCTATTGTTGGGAGTTGTGACATTATTTGAATGAAGGCCGAAGATTGCGATGAGCCAGTCAGATAATATAATTATTTGAGAATATTTCATTATAAATTTTCAAATTAGGACTCCATCAGCATTAAAAAGGCAGTTCAAGCATCTGTCTGTTGATTTTCTCACCATGCCGATATCGTGGTATTTGCTCTGGTTGGAGTAAAACTGTGTTTTGTCTGTGGTGCTGAGCGTAAAAAATAAATTTAAATTATGGTTTTTTTAAACCAGCAAAGCCCCTTTCCAGTAAAACTGTCAACGTTCCCTGAATTTAATCCGATTGGTAACCACTTTTCTTTGGATCTACTTTCTCTGACCCTGTGAAAAGTGTTGACTGTGCTCATTGTGGATCTTCTCGGTGGCTGCTCCTGCCAAAATAGTTTGGCACTTTTTACTTATTTTTCACTGGTAAATGTGATTCTTCAGCCAGCCGCAATATATTCTTATGCAAAAATACAAAATCAAACACTGTCCTTGGCTCAGTAACTGTAAGAAAAATAAGAAGAGTAAACATTTTACTTGCAAACCTTAACATTTGCAAGTTAAGGTTTTTTTTTTATTTTAAGAGACTCTATCAGAGTTATTATGGTATAAATTCTAGGGGAGGACAGCTTAACGACCAGAAGCTTCTCATTAACAAAACTGACATGTTGCACTGTTGCATAATCCCAGTGTTTTTCAGGGTTTTAGCTCTTCTATTGGCTGCACATATAACCTGTAACTTGCCCAGTTTTCAGGTAAACTAGGGCCTGAGGTTGCTCTGGTCGCGCAGCAGCTGCATGAAGCGGCAGTGACATTGTCTGTGTCCAAACTCTGAAAACAGGAGACATAAGCCTTGACATCCAGTACATCAATGTGTATGTTTCAACATATATTTATTGAATATTTTGATTATCCTGTGCACAAGATGTTACAGACAAATAGAATCCACATAGAACAAGATTTACATATATTAGCCTCCCCCCTTATTTACAGATATTCAAGTGACTTTTATGTACAAATAAAGGAATCAAAATGGCTACAATGCAATATCAGTCTCTTCCTGGTGTTCTCAGGTGGATCTGAGCGACATATTGGTGCTGCACGTAGCAGATGTGTGCAGGGAATTGTTTGTGCCTGCCGTGAAAAGCGGAGCGAAAACGCAGACACCCCCAAACGCCCCCCACCCCTACCCCCACCACCAACACAACACAACCCTCAGTGGTGCAGGATGTCCCAAAAATATCAGGAAGTGTGTTGACGTTGTGTTAGTGGAATGTTTGAGCTTCTCCCCAACACTTTGTGTAAACAGTGGGAGGGGCCTGTGGTTCGGTAGGCAGACTGTGGCCAATCAAGGCCACCGCCACCCCCTTCGCACCCAAGTGTGTGTGTGTGTGAGTGTGAAGTGAATGTCCCTCTATGTTCCATCTGCCCACGCTGAATAGAAATGAAAGCCATCCTTTAGGGCTGCCTGCTTTAACATGAAACAAATCCATTACAAATACGTTGATGCATGTAAAGGGCTCAGTGGGTAAATGCAGCCCAAATCCCTCAACCATTAAAAATGTCTTTTCTGTAAAGGGCCAAAGGACAAGTTGATGTAAATGTGTATTTTGTATATAACCCTCTAAAATCTGGCTCAGAGCAAAAATAATAACAAAATGCAAAGCTAACCACAAAGGTTGAGCCTCAGTTACTTGGAGACCTGTGGTCTGGAATTATCATTACCACCACCACACACCACTTGGCTGCTGTGCAAGGTTTATCTCTGCAAACACCTTGACAGGAAAGGGTCCTCGGCGGTGGTGCAGGGAGGGCTAACCACCGCGAAAACACCCGTATTACTGGAAAACTGCTTTCTCACAAAAGCTGGGACAGAGGAAATCGTGCTGAGGCTTTGTGGTTTTTGAATATTTTGCAAAACACAACTGTTAACACAGATGGCATTTACAACCAATTGGGAGAATATAAAACCGTGATGAATTACAAATTTTTCAAATATTTGTCTTAGATTGTTACAGAGACTATGTAAAGCAACAAGAACTCATGAAGAAGCAACAGTTGACATTTCCAAACGTCTTTTTAATCTATGTCTCCTCTCTGAATGACAGCTCTGGGGTGTGAGGGACATTTACATCACTCTCTGTCATGCCTGCAGCTAAGACAGGCTGATACTGTGAGTGTACCTCTGTGCTGCTGCAACACATGTGTTCTTTCCCACCCCCGGTACACATTTATCTTCCCAGCCGTTACTCCATCTGAATGGAGGTCTTTGGAGAGTTGTCCAGATCCCTCCAGTTGCCAGTGCTGCCTGTGGGGCTGCGGTTGGTCATCTTAGTCAGCAGAGTCGTCCTGCGGATGCTGCTGTCCGAGTCCTCCTTCTTGAAGTCTGCGTTTGCTCTGCGGCACCAGGCGAAGCAGTTCATGAAATCCTGCAGGAGGTGGCCGCTGAAGATCATGTATATCCACGGGTTGCAGCAGCTGTTGAGACTGGCGAGGAGTGCAGAAATAGTCACCGCTGTGTTCTCAGAATCTACAGGGCAGAGAGAAGAGAGAGGGAGAGGATGATGGATTCATAAAACATCTGGAGCAGGCGAGGCTGCAGAAATGCCTGTGGAAGCTGGTTCACGTGAAGTTGAAATATACAAATTTGTTTGTTTCTGCAGCAAATGAAACATATTTTTGGATGTCATTTTCTTTATATGAAGTCATTTGCATGATTAAACTTCACATGGAGTGACAGGTGTTTGTTCATAAGAGCCCTCAGCTGAGCACACGACTGAGCTGATCATTTTATTTATATTTTATAAAGATTATAAAGTCATATAGACCAAAGACTTACTTTCATCTCAAATGGACCTTTTACATGAGCGTTTCTGTGGTGAATGTACAATTTTGAAGCCTCAACACAGTACTTGGTTGGACTATTTTAGTTTTACAGTTTTTAATCATAAAAATCACACAACTTGTATGTATTTGTTTTAGTATGCCAAACAAACCCGTGCGTAAAGGCAGTGCGCACTTGGAGTTGTGGTGGCGCGCGCTGGCTCTATTTCACAGGATTCCTAGAGATTTTTAAATCAATCACCATAATGAGTAACACATTTCTAGCGTTACTTGTTTGGCACTCACCAGCATACTGGAAGTTTTCATCCCACACAGACCACATCTGCACGGTGAAAAACGGCGCCCAACAAATGATGTAAGCCAAAACTATCACAAATGTCATCTTCACAGTCCGCAGCTTGGCTCTCGATATGGTCGTAACGCTGCTGACGGAATTCTTCCCAATCAGCCCGTTCTTGCTCGCAGCGCCAGGTATCGTTTTCCTTTTCTTATATTTGATATTTTTCCATATGGTGTGGCAGATGAAGCCGTAGCACATCACAAGAATGACCACGGGCACCAAGAAGATCCCGCCGGTGATCCAGGTGATGTACGCTCTGGCGCCCCAGGGCTCGATGAAGTGCGCCCAGCAGTCCTTCACTGTCGAGCCGTTCTTGACCTCGCTCAGGGAGAAGATGAAGTACTGCGGCGTGCTGAACACCAGGCTGCACATCCACGTGGAGACGATCATGATGTAGGAGCGCTGCGTTGGCTGCTGGAGGGTTTTCAGCGGGTGGCAGATGGCGATGTAGCGGTCAAGGGTCATCATCACCATCATGTAGGTGGAGGCGAACATCCCCGTCACCTGGAGGTGCTTCACGATCCTGCAGAGAAAGTCCGGACCAAAGAAGCGGTACGTGATCTCCCAGCAGAGCTGCGGCAGCACCTGGAAGAAGGCGACCACCAGGTCAGCCAGGCTCAGGTGTTTGATGAAGAGGTGCATGCGCGACATCTTCTTCTTGGTGTTGTACATCGCCAGCAGGACGCTCACGTTTCCAATCACGGCGACCACGAAGGTGATGCTCAGCACCATGATCTCGATCTGGGCCACCTCCTCGTTCCTCCCAAACGGATCGGACCCGTTCGGGTGGAGGGTGATGTTTCCAGGCTTCTCCATCGTTTGGTCATCGGCGGGAGTGAAATCCAAACACTGGTTCCCTCCGCTCAGGAGCAGCGCCTAAGCAGGAGTGTGCATGGCACTGCCCCTCTGTGCGCCCGAGCAGATACAGAGCCAGAGGGGCTGTGTGGTGCCTCTCCAATCCCTATAAGGTGCCACCTGCCTCTCACTGGGAGGAAACTCTGCTCTCTGACTTGCGGCGGCTGTCTGCGCCTTTTAAACTCGAATCAAATTTCAGCCACCTCGTGCGTGAAGAGGACGCACTGCAAAAAAATGTCTCACCCCGTGAAGTTACTTGGGGTGATGAATCCTGATATAGATTTCTCCTTAAACCAACAAATATGACAAACATAGTGAACATTTAAATACATTGATAACTTTTTCCGTCCAAGTTCCCAGTGCGCACAGATTTGTTTGAAGATGCACAGTCTGGATTCACAGTGGAACCTTGGGTAATATTATTTTTGCAGTGCGCATTCAAGCCCTCCCCATTGGGTTTGCAGCCTGAACATCCCATTGAAGATTCACTCAAGACACAATTGCATTATTCCGAGATAAACACAGTTAATAGGACCAACTCATAAATATTTAAAATGAGAAGCATTAGTCATATTTTACAGTGTTGGGTCATTTTAGTCTCCCTGCTCCAAGATCTCTATTAAGAATAGAACCCATTTTTAATGTGGCTCCTGAACAGTGAAGTGCATTTACATAAGATTTGTTTAAACTGTTTATCTTAAGTGACTATTGGAACCAACGGGCCTGATTTGTTCAAGTTCAGTGTTTCCGATTTAGAGTTGCAATTCAAACAGAACGGATTTCAAGCTGCGATGAACTAGTTGCAATTATCAATAACGTTTAAATGAGGTGTTACATTTTTTTTTACATTTTTTTTTGTGTTACATAAGGTGCTCTTTTGCTTATGTGGCAACATGTTGTTCTGCCATTGACAAACCTTTGACTTGAATCAGTAACCAGGTTCCCTTTTAGCATAAAATTGAATTGAACTAAGTTTATCAACCAACACACAAATTAAAACAAATGATTGTTTACAGGATTTCTTCACTTATTTACTTGTAGCCATGCAATTGGTGATACCTTGACCTCTGTGTTAGTTAGGATAGATAGTGCGAGTCAATAGACTGGCCCTGGAGACATGGATGTACATGTATTCAAGTATAATGCACAAATGCACATATTTGCAATCACGTCTTATTTCTTTTACATACCTCTTATTTATTTTTTACAATTCTATTTATCGTCAGTTTAAGTATGTGTGCATTTCTATTCTATGCTGTAAAGTCTTTCTGATTCAGATTTATCTCTGGAATTTCATCATCTGTTCATCCATAGTCGGAGGTGTTGACAGCCATGAGCACAGCATTTCAAATTCTCTTCAGTAACATGTCTTTCTAAAACACCATGTCTCAGTTATTGTGGGTAATCCTCAGACCTCAGCTAACAGTTTTAATTGGAGCAGCCTCCAAATGAAGAAAGAGTCCATATATAAGCTGCCCTTCAAAGGGTTTTCTGTGAACCATTGTCATATTGTCGGTGCTTCGAGCGCCCACAAACAAAATTCCATTCACTCTGAACATATTGGCTTTGGAGCAAAAAGCTGAAAAGTAAAATATTATACCTCAAATCGTGAACACATAAAACCTGAACTCTCTGCATGGCCTGATATCATTAGAAGTATCTCCACATCAAAAACATACAGAATCCACGTGGACTGGAAGTCACAGTTGGGGGTGCTGAGGGAAGCTCTATGTAATGATGTCATATTAAATGCAGTAAAGCAGTGCAATATGTGGGATTTTTGTATTAATATGAATGGCCATGATTCTACACCAGTCTTTGAATGTTAAAACACGATTGTTCCACATTAAGCGGTAGACAGTACACACTTGAAAAGCAGGATTACTCTTCAGCCGAAGTCGAGCAACACAGAAAATACACTGAATGAAAAACGAATAACGGTCGCCGTTTGACCGAACACTCTTAAAAATGTTATCTAAGAAAATTGTATTGTATAACGTTTTTTCCTTGTAGTTACAGCCTCTCACCAATGAGCCCTTGCAGCCCTTCTACTTCCAGCATCCTTGGGGATGCCTGGAAATAACAGTTCACTCAAAAGTCAGTGTGGATTTGACAGAGATTTCAGATTTCCACATGGCACCTGTGTTTATTGTGGTGGACGACAAATGGCTCAAACTCATATGCACATCTCAAATCTCAGATTAAAGATGATACATCAGTGAGAGTTTGGATAGATAATCAAAATAAAGCACATTTCTGTGTGCGGGACGAAATTCACATTTGACATTACCATCTAATCTGCATCCTAGTCTCTCTCATGATCCCTGGCCGGAGCGTGCCCTCCGCTCTACGCCTTCGCACACTTCAGCGTCTTCAGCTCCCCCGCCTCAGTTTCTAAGTGACCCATAACCATGATACAGTTTCCATTGCGAAAGCACATGATTGCCGGCCGGCTGTAGGTACTGGCAGCTATTCAGCTCATCTGATCCATGTGCTGATAGCGAGGATAGTTATCTTTATTGCGTTCTCTTTGCATTCGCCGTCCAGATCTGCTCTCTTTCATTTCCGATGGTACTTGTATTAAGTGGTGCAACCTTACATTTCCTGCTGGCCAGTTGAACTGGCTTAGTGGTGTAATGAAGTTTCCCTCAATTATCCCTGTTTTTTCCATGTCTGTTAATCCTCCAATCAGAACCACAGCTAAGGGAAACCTCTGCTGCTGCTGTGGGCCTCTGTTGACCAGCAAACCAGCCTCTTCCCATGGGAACGCTATTGTGTGCTTTGTCCTCTCCCATCCACAATGTTACTGTCTTGTCTTATCCCCGGGGTTCAAGGACGGTAGAGCGGATGTCTCGCTTGTCACTGCATTGAACCGCGTTAACCTTCATCTCCTGTTTTTGAAGACGCTCTTGCCGGCGACGTCCTGTGTTGTTATTACAGCTCCAGGGTTGGTTTGTCCCATCGGCTTCAGAACACCAGGACCCTATCTGCCATCCTCAGCTGGAATCATGATAATGCATAGAGGGTCTCCAGTATAGCCAAAGCAGTCTACTGGAATAATGTCTGTGATGTTTCTCTTTTTCTCCTGAGCTTAAGGGTTTTGTTGTTGCTGCAGAGACTGAGGACATTGAAGGGTTTTTCTTTTTTGTCCTTGGGGATGTAAAATCTTGTTAACATCTTTTATAAAACAGAAAGTCTTTCCTCTTTGATTTAAATTTGTTATCAGAAAGCTTTGCGGCCATCAAACATGTCAATTAAATAATGCGCACGATTAAAATCCATTTCCAGGGTTCAGAAGTGAATTCACAGACTATTAATTTTTCTCACATTTCTCAAATTTTTAAATGACTCTGTCGGCACAAAGGATAAACTGAACTTTTTTCCATCATTACCACATGTTCTAATTCTTCTGGTTTGGTGTTGTGTGTGATTACAAAACAGAGTTGTAATAAAAGGTGAACTTTAGTTCTGAGGAATTATAAATTGTTTATATCGCTGCTACAGTAAAAGGCACCTAATGCATGAGAAGAATGTCCACTCCTAACAAACTAAATACGTGCTTCCCTTGTTCTATCTGGCATATGTCCTCAACGCCTCATAGACTGTGATATCCCCCCTCAGTTCATCTTTCACATTATATACTATGCTGTACCAGACAAACCTGTTTGTGGAAAAGTAAAAGTCCCCAAATAAATGAAGAGTTGTGTATTATTAAAATGAAAAGGTAAGTAACACTCAACTCAATCTTTTTGGGGAAAAATATGTTTAATTCTGATAATAGTTGTCAAAAGTAAAAGATTTAATATCTTGCAATTCTTAATTAAAATGTCTAAAACTAGACCCACGTTATATTCAGCTGACTGGTGTACTTTCAATAATTAAAATGGTTAAACGATGTTTAAACTCCCAATGTCATTCGAGGTAACAAGATGTTTTATTCTGGGCGTCTTTTAATTGCGTCATATCCTCTTTAACTGTGGCTTTGCCCGTCTCTGTTATAACTATGTTGGTCACTCGTAATGGGTCACAATCAATCACTGCTGTTTGCACTCTCCCAGTAGAGCACAAACACACAGAGTTAAAAAGAAAAGAAATAAAAAAAGTAAACATACAGATAATAAAAGTCGGAGACATCGTGCGATAAAAGCTTTTATAGAGATGTGTCCTAAGAAGAGAAATAAATCAGGTAACCGATTCTGCCAGTCTAATCTCTACTGGCAGATTGTACCAAGGTGTAGGGGCCCTCAGATCAAAGACTATCTTCTTTGATTTTCAGCCTAGACTTTGGAATGGCGTCATGGCTCGTACAGAGATAAAGGTCTGAAATTATGGGAGGGTCCAGCCTTTGTCTGGGGTTCAAAGTAACTGAAAAAATCAATTCTAAAATAAACGGGCAGCCTGTGAAAGGATACTAACTCAAGGGTGATATAATTTCATTTTTTGGATTGTTTTAAAAGCTGAGTGGCAGCATTCGATTGATTTCTGAGTAAGACCACTGTACAAGGAGTCATTAATCGAGGCGAGAGGAAATAGAGACGTGAATGAATTTTTCAAGGTCTTTATGTGAGAAAAAATATTTGACTTTGGCGATGTGTCTTAAATATACAATTGCACAAGCTTTTTAATGTGGGGTTGAAGCTCAGGTTTTGGTGAAGGATACTCTCAGATTTTTAGCTGACGACTTAGTAAATGGTGTAAGTTCATCAAGGTTGGCCGTGATATCATTCGTGCAGAACGTGAGACCAAAGACAATCACATTGGATTTGGAGAGGTTCATTTGGAGAAAGATGTTCCCCACCCAGTGTTTTATCTCAGCGAGACACTGGAGAAGAGTTGCAATGAAAATAGTGCTTAAAGCAACTCCCATGATCCCATGCTGCTCCACGATATCATCAAACTCTTGTTATCGTTAATGTAAGTGTCATTGATCACCAGGATCCAGGGGATTTGATGTATATTGTAATATGCATTGTAGATGACATTTTTCACTTCAGCGTGCTGACTGGAGCAGCTGGGGATTGAACCCTTGCCCTTCTGTTTAGTGGCCCACCCACTCTATCTCCTGATCCACTGCAGCAATACATAAACGGAAATTTAAAACAATATTCAACCAAATCACTCAAAATCATGACTTATAGTTTCCTTGAAGATTTTAAAAAGAAGACCTTATAGCAGGTGAAACCACTGCAAAAAATGCTAAACTTAATGGAGTTAGTTGAAGCAGATACTTTGCTAAGTTTACGAAACCATTTAATATTGCTTGTTCTTTATATTTAATGATCTTGAGCAATTTCAAGTTTTCATTACCGCAGTGTAAACGCCAGTGGCCTGCACCTCTTGCTGCAGCCAGAGTTATCTGCAGTTTACCTTTACAGCATGCATAAACCCTGTTTGTCTCATGCATGTTTAAACATTTAATTATGTGTCCGTTTTATGGCTAACATTATGGCAATGAATAGTGTAGCTCTGCAGAGGCCTACACATCCATTATGTAAGTTTATGTGTAGGTTTACATTCGCTCCTTTGGCGTCAGCGTGATGATAAATCACTGCTTAAGTAAACACAGAGTTCAGGTGTATATCTGTGAAAGTCCATACCAAGCACACATTATGCAACCTGGAGCGATACGTGCGTAATGAACATCAGTGCAGCTGCTTTTGCTTTTCTTGCGAGTTGCCGGTTTGAATTGAAAGAAGCAGAGGCCAACAAAGGGACTTAATGGAGCACTGCACAGAACTGTGACTCATTCATAGGTGAGCCATCGAGAAATGCCTATTAGCTGTATCCACTGCATTAAGCAGAATTAACATTTACCCACTCAAAGAGAAACGGAAATTGAATATGGAATAGAATACAAATATTTTTCTTAAAATGTTTGATATAGCAAAAGCCAATCGACACTAACTTATTTGGTCAGGGTTAAATCATCCACCCATTCTCCTCCTTTTAAGGGTCGCAGCTGACATTGGCTGAGAGGTGGGCTTCAGCCTGGACGATGTAGCAGGATCTCACAGAATTGAGTTGTGATCTTTTTTAATGCAATTTACTAGTCACTTTACTACAATTGTGCAGCGGGTGTTGAAACTACAAATCCTGTTTTTTGTGGTCTCATAACATGATTATGGGCTTTGAGGATTATCCTCATTTTGTTTTTCAGGCCTTTTCCGTCGTCCAACTATGCAATGACTCAGGATAAATGACAGGAACCTTTCAGCAGGTCTTATCACATTATCGTAAATGATAATACTGTTCCTTTGATATCAAATGACCTTTTTCTTTTTTTTCAACATGTCACTGTCTTAGAGATAATTGGTTCATACAGGAGTAGCCGAGCTCCACCTAATCGTTTGGATATTCCCAGTGATTCAGAGGTTTGCAAGCGTTTCCTCAGCTGGAGGTGTTCTTCACATCCACTCTCTGTGTAATGAATGGCTTTGCTGCTCAGGCATGATCGCTGGGCAATTAGCCTCACATTAACAGGCTTCTCCTCTCACCTGGAAGTCCAAACCACAGTTCATGACTTTGTTACCTTTGATGCTGTTAGATTTGGTTTAATGTTGATATTTAGGGTGAGTACTGAAGAAGCCTGTATGATATATGCACTACGTCATCACTTATGTGGGCTGCGTCTACCTATGCTAGACAGAGATTAATGTCAATTTGGCTGTTACTGTTATTGCTATTCACAGTAAAACGCATTAATAAAGTGTTTTTCCTATTTGAGTGGAGAAACTGAATGAAGCTGTTAATTTCGTTAATTTTGTTGCCACCGCAATATCATTATGACATTGCGTGTCCACATGAGTGTCCTTGTCCTTTTCAAACATTATATATATATTGTCTAATGAGTAGACCGCAAGTAATCCTGAAAACTTGCACCACTCGCTTTCTAAAGAGACCAGCAAGGATTCCATTTCTTTTTCTTTTTGAATTGTTTGATGTTGTCTTAACTTCAGGTCAGAAGCGTGAACTA
Organism: Platichthys flesus; assembly: GCF_949316205.1. NCBI lineage: Eukaryota > Metazoa > Chordata > Actinopteri > Pleuronectiformes > Pleuronectidae > Platichthys > Platichthys flesus. Next base: position 21,923,981 of record NC_084950.1, on the reverse strand, counting down.
CCCTTGAAAAGCGTTTTCAAACTGCAAACGATACAAACACTTAATCTGGACTGAGACCACTTCTTTTAGTTGGACAATAAATTTGGTCTGTTGTTCCGAGGGCCTTTTCACATCCATGTAATGATCATGATATTCTGGTTTGGAATAAACTGAGCTGTTCATTCAAACTTCTCATCCATCACACCTCCATCTCTCCAAAGGGTGGATCTTATGTCAGAGGGTTCACAAGGGCATCCACCATGTTGTAAACTTAAAAACTTAACCCGATTTACTGTAACAGGAAACACATTAGTGATCTAGATTGACGGCAATTTCAAGTGCGCTTGATGAATCGTCTAATTTATTGAACTTCACCCACTGCAACAGATAATACACCAGTCAGTACAAGGGCAGCGTTCTCTGCAGTGTAGCTCTGCGGTCTAGTCATTTGCACTTTATCCGCAGCGACATCTGTTATGAGGTGCGATCATATTCTTCTCTGCATGAATAAAACGGACACTTTATTTCTCTCAAGTCAAATGCTTTGAAACCACTGCCGCCCGCTGTCAGTATCAGTCAGAAAAGCTTTGTTGTTGAGTAAAGTGACATCATCAGGAATCTTGAGTTTTAATGCTCAATATGAGAGATAAATGATTTCGCCAATCTCTGACAGACTGTTCTCCATCTTATCATTGTGCAGTCACTCACAGCATGGTGTGTCCGAAAGGAAGGGAGAGCTTTGAAAAAGAATTCACTCGATGAGAAAGTCCCAACATAAACAACTAAAATTAAGCTGAGTTATTTACATGAAGACAGATTAGCCCAGAGGAAATTACATACAGTCTGTGTGCGTGGGCGACTTTATTGATGCAGATGTACATATGCGTTCAGTTGTTCCTGTGTGTGCATGTGTGTCGTGCAATCAGAGCTCATGGGAAACTGTGAGACATCGGCACGGCTTGTAATCTGTCAGGAAAGTGGACGGTTATATTCATGCTGTCGGTTCTTTGAATCCACATTAATATCAGGTCTCGGAGGGGAGAATCAAGGCCTTGCTCTGATCCCATCCAGAGAAGTCAGTGGACCCTGGAGTCTATCTATTTTTGAAAAATGACTCGCAGGATTTCTAGGAATAACGTCCTTTCAAGTGTTTGCCAATAGTTAGTGTAAACAGTTTACAGTTAAAGTAAAAACACAAAACCGCGTTTTTGGCCTAAATATGAGTATGTTTACACAAAAATAGATGCAAAATGGAGCATTGTTAAACATCTCTGGTTTTGTTTACATTCTCACCATCACTTTCTTTAGCATACAGATGGTCCATGCATCAGTCATGGTACACACACAACCACACAAGCACATGCTGTTTGTGGGCAGCCTACAATGCACCCAACAAGTGATGGTTTCAATTGTCTTTTAATCCAGCTGCAGGGGATTGGGGGACTTTAAATTATTTGAGCAATACCGGTGATACCATTATTTTAACATTTATATTCGCCAGCCTCCAAAGAAAGCAACACATGTTTGCAGTATGTGACTTCAGCTTCAATCAAAATGTTCAGCCGGCTGCTCAACAGGGAGTACTGAATTTCCTCTCCCTCCGGTGACACGCAGCAGCTTGCTGTCTGCAGCAGCTCACAGGGGAAACCAGTAACATGTTGGGTACAGGCCAGGACACAACAACATAGCCGGGAGCTGAAATAAATCTCTGAGCACCCTGTTTTCTATACATTAAAAGCACAGCAGTAGTACAACACAGCAACATGTGACCACAATACACAACTTGTAGTATATGGCTTCATTTTAGAGGATGGCCTCAGCTACATGTTGTAATCATCATTGACCCTGCTCTGCAAAACAGGATGCCAGGAATTCCTCTCTGGCGCAGATGTTAACGGTGATTATACAAAGAGTGGAGCCTTTTCTTTATATTCTTGAAGTTTCTGCTCCATTTCCGTGTTACACAGAATCAAAAGGTGCTGCACGGCGACTTGTCCTCCCCTGTTGAGAGAGCAGAAGGGCAAACAGAAATAGAAGTGTCTGCTTGTTTGGGGCCACCTTCTGATAATGGCACACAAAGTACTCCAGCTTGGCCTTTTACCCAATTACGATCCTCCTACTCTTTCCGTCTAGCTCTTATTATTGAGTGTGATTGACTCGCTGTGTTGTCTGCTGCCGCCCATTCATGCAAGCCAAGGTAGCTGTGGTGTCTTGTGCCACCTGGAAATGTTTCAAAAGTTAATATTCTGGGAGTAGAAAGTGTTTCTGGTCTATTTAGCCATTCTCAGGCAAGAACTCTGGAAAATGTGTTTGCCTGTCACATATGAAGAACACGGCATATTCTCTGGTCAGATGCGGGCATAGCAATAGAAAAATCTCTGAAGCATTCAGACAAGGGGTGGCACAGCAGGAAGGAAATGACATATAAATGCTGCAGAGGAGAAAGCATGTTTTTGTTTACAGAACATTGACATTGGCCCTCATCGCCAAAAAGCTCTTGAATCTCGTTGTCTTTACGAGTTGATGGCCTCCCCCTTATCTGCACTTTTTACTAGTGGGCGGTCAGGAGATGCTCTGAGAATGTCCAGAACCTGTGTATTCTCACATACAGCACCTCTGGAGGATTTCAGGAGATTAGAGTTCACTGAATGTCTGAAAGCAGTTTGTGCTAAGCTAAACTAACTTGCTGCTGACCACAGCCTTGTATACACTCGAAAGAATTGTGCCAGTAAAATTGTACTTTCCGAAATTTTGAATTGTTCCTTTAAATTGACAATTGAGTTAATAAGATTTGAAATGCGAAAGTGACAGTTGTGGCATCCTACAGAGTTCTCTGTTGTTGTTGTGTTATTTCTAATCCACCCGTCTTTATGCACCAAATCTGACAGACCCTATATGTTTAAATTTTTCCACAGTCCAGTGCAAGGATAAGACACAATCGACTGAGGATGTTTGTCTCTGTTGGTCTTTATACATGTGTTCAAAAGATGACAGTTGTGTTTCAACACAACAGGAATTGACAAACATCCAAAGGGCTTTTGATTACTGATTCTGTTAGAGCTTGTTGAGATGTTTGAATTCACTGGTTCAGATTCAGATTTTAGGATTTCAAGTTTTAAATGTAAAAACAATGTATCTCACCCATCTGTGTCATTTAGTGATTGAACCAAAGACTTCAGTCTTCAGCCCACACAGTGCTCCTGACCAGTCATTTCAACCCAGTACACAAGACTAGGTACCAGAAAGTGATTTGTGAAATTGTAAAAATGCTGGAGAGGCTGACTGAACCCAGGCTGCATGGTCGCAGTGAATAAAAAAGCAGCCACTTTGCCCCTGGTGGCTCTGCTTTCTGTCAAGGATTACCCAGAGATCCGGTTCACAGAGGAAACAGCTCAGGACTCACACTCACACTGTCCTCAGAGGGAAATAAAAAGGCCCCTCACACACAAGACTGAAGGAATTTCATCATCCTCTTTAGGAAGAATAATCTCTGGGATAATAAAAGTATAGACCAGACTGAGGATTCTCTCGTACTGCACTTTTCACTATGGAAACATATCGTTTAACCTAAAAGCTAAAGTAAGCATGCTAATATGCTGAAAGGACTTTGTTTTTATTGAATGTTAATGAGAACCAACATGTGTCACCATCCTAAAATTTGCTAATAAACAATCACAAATCATAGCAGATAATACTGGTAATTCGAGCGTTGATACCTGTCCAAAGCCTGCCATGATATTCAATTTGGGTCGGTCAAGTTGAACGGGCACATTTGTCCTTGTATGATTGCAACATCAGGGAGAACAAGCAGTTGCCATGCGTGGAGGACAGGGTAACACAATCTCAGTGCAGTTAAGACAAAAGCTGGAGTTGGAAATGCTATAAAGAGCAGGTTATACTGATACCTAACACCTCCCATCGACCCTCTTGTCACAATGCCCCCCAAAATACACAAACATGCACTAGAAGCCAACCAGAAGCCACCAGTAGCCCTGTCAGTATTTATTAGTGGAGTTACAAAAACTCTCTCTGTTTCGCCACTGGATAATTTCTGTCTCTAATCATTACCAAAACATTTCCTGCAGATCGGAGTCTATGAGCCATGGCTGCCATTTGGCCCCTTGACATTGTGTGATTGTATCTTCCCTAACAACTGGAAGTGGAAAGCAGATGAGATGCCAAATGGAGAGCTGTTCTGTGGGACCATGTGAAGACTTGATCTCATGGAGGAAAAGGGCACCAATGAAGTTTTGATTACTCTGTGGTCGGAGTACTTTGAAATAATGGCTAATCTGTATAAGAAACATGTTTTTCTCTAATCTTTTCTGTCTATGTGGCTGCTGATCCTCCTGTGTTTCAGTGCCAGACAGTTGCCTTTTCTGTAAGTGAGATCTCTACAGAACTTTTTGCTACAGAGCAATAAAACTCACCTTTAATCTTTGTAAAACAACTTAACTTGTGACTCTGTGAGATTAACTCTGCTTATTTTAAGGCCATTAAAATGTTTTTATTAGGTGCTGCTAAATTTAGCTCCAACAATGTGAATAGCTTAGATTCTGATTTCATTATTGATGTATACTGTAGCTTTTGAATCACAGGTGTCCCTCTTTATGTTAGCATTTCCCAAACAGAGTCTGTCAGAGACACTATGTGACAGCAACATGAGTTCAGACCTGTAAGTTATGCATGCTCATTTTCCTTTAGCTGGAATAATAATAAATCAAATAGATTCAAGACACTAGGACGTAAGCAGGAAGCAAAGGAAGTGATGTTATCAACTCATCCTGCATATTTTTGTTTGATCTCTAGTGTATATACAGTATATGAACGTTTTAACAATGAAGTTTAAAAAAAAAAAATCACATCCTCAGATAATCCCTCAAGATGAATGTGGTCATAATCACATCTGTTGTGAAGTGAACTAGACATGAGTCCTTAAGAAGTAGTGAAACATTTAATGACATATTGTTTAAAGTTGGATTTCATTAATGAAGGCCAATTGAGTTATGATGCTGCAATGACGATGAACACAGAAAGTTTCCCTTCAGCTTAACTGTAACTTTGACATTAACTATCATTCATTTTTACCTTTAACCGGCATGTCTAACGTTGGCTCATTCCCGTCTCAAGCCATTTTTTAACATGAACACTAGGTTTTCAAAAAAGAAAAGACGTCACTGCATGCATAGTCAGGGAGATGCACTTTAAGTATTAAACATAAAGGTACTCAGCTATGCAGAAAAATGCCTCCTGACAGGTATAGCATTATATCATTAGATTAGCATTAGTCATGCATTATATACCTTAACGAAGTGAAACAGAATTGTAACTATTTTGTATAGGATTAAAAATCATAATATAACAGTAATAATTATTATTATCTTCACTATGGATAAAGAGTATTAACAGTGCTTTTTCTTTTTATTGTGGTATTGGAAGGGATAACAGGTATTGTAAGTTTATACCAGTATTGTATCAAAGTCTAACATTTTGGTATCGTGTCATTTTCTGGGCTAGAAAACAAATAAGTGAACCATTCTGACTTGTGTGTTTAGCGTGTGCTACATTGATTTCTGGCGTTCGCTGAAAGGTGCCCATCGATTCAGGATTGACATCACCGCTCACTGAGCAATACAAGGGGTGCTGTTGCATTAGGTCACTGCCATAGTGTGGACTGAATGTGTCAGTGCGCCGAGCGGCTCCCAAGTGTTGACTGCAGGGTCTGGACTGCACTCAGGGTGGTTCTCTCTCAGGGTCTTGCCACAAGCTGATAAGAGGTTTATTTTTTTAAGGGGGGGGGGGAGACGGAGATTAAGTTTCTCTATTTATCTTATATGTGGTCAAACCTTTGCTCAGTATCAGGCGTGACATTAACTTCAGTTTGTTGACACAGCGCTGATTATATACAATGACGATGAGGAAGATTTACGTAATGCTGATGTTCACGCTGTAGATAGAAACAAAGTCTTCACACAACCTGACCTCGGTAACTTTACACATGAATGCACATGTCAATACACCCCCCTCAGCTGCCTCTGTACACACAGGCAATATCACAGTTATAGATGCAGAAAGGAATATGCTCTGCTGCATAATTATTAGAATATTTCAGTGGGTTGAAATGAGTATGCAATTCAAAACCAATCTCTGCCACTAATCTTCCTCCTGTGCCTCTCATGCCGACACAGGCAGCTGAAGTGCCAATGTGGACAGGCTACGTTTCCTTACGAGTGTTTGTCTTGATCTTCCAGTCCCGAACAACATGGCGAGGAGGCAGAACTAATTACTCTGTAAAGTGTTGAGGTGTTCCTCTATTTTCACAGGCACACACAGTGGTTGAAAGTCCGTTTTAAATTATCCCATAGTAGTGTTGCTTCTAGCTCCCAGCATAAATATTTCCGACTATGGCTTTAATGAATCAAACTATTCAAGTGGATATTTTTAATCCTACATGATGGCTAGCTAGTATAATCTTTCCATTCCAGTTTAGATGAGACACCACTCTCTTCTCTGAGTTAAGGTCATAGGATTCAGGTCAAAGTTGTTCGGTCAAGGTTTTCGTAGGATGGAGGAAGTGGTCTCATGTTAAGTGGGTTGGAAAAATTATGTACACTCCTGGATAAACCACAGGTGCTGTATAAAGATGGATGAGGTGTCTCCACATTTAAAAAGTCAAGCAAATATATCCCAGACACATTTTGACATCATTGGACAATAGTCATCGTGGAGCGGAGCTGTGGTATCAGAGTCCCACCTATACACGCGCTTGTATAATCACAAGTCAGTCTCAGCCGTCAATCTTTTTCAAGATTCAAGATTCAAGATTTTTATTGTCAAATGCAAAACACTAACATTACGCAGTTGCTGGCAGTGAAATGCTTGAGTCTCAGGCTCTCCTCTAACAATGCTCAAGTAATTACAACTTATACAATAAAATAGTGTAAAATAGAATATCAAAATAGAAAATAATGTATATATATATAAATATATATAAACAGCTGAGGAGAAAATAAAACAACAAAAGTGCAAATATGCAGATATGTCACAGAGAGGAGAGGAGGTCTTATGGCCTGGGGGATGAAACTGTCTCTGAGCCTGGTGGTGCGGGCCCGGATGCTGCGGTACCGTCGGCCAGATGGCGGCAAGCAAAAATGTTTATGGCTGGGGTGAAAGGGGTCTTTAATAATCCGGCTGCTCTTCTACCTGCACCGCTGGGTGTAGAGGTCCTCTATGGATGGTAGCGCTGTCCTGGTGATGTGCTGGGCAGACTTCGCATTTAAAAAAACATCAGTTTAATAGGCAGGGTTTATGACTAATACTGCAAACAGCCACCAGTGGGTAATCAAGGGGATTTGGCTTTATTTTTGAGGAGCCGTCATATCATCCATCTTCATGCACTGTCTATGGCAGGGGTGTCCAAACTTTTTATCCTGAGGGCCATATATAATGAAAATACAAAGGTCCGGGCCACTCACGGCGCCACGCCCCCCTGCCCTGGAGCGGACTGTTGACAGTTGGGGCGGGGGGGGGGGCGTGGCTGCATTCTGAGGGCCAGCTGCAATACAGTGGGCCATAGTCCATCACATTACCTTTCATTTAACTGACGCTTTGATCCAAAGCAACTTCCAATAAGTGCATTCAAGGGTACAAACCCAGAACAACAAGAATCAAGAAAGTACAATATCTTCAAAAATAGAGCTTAACTACAAAGTGCTATAATTATGTGCCATTAAAGTGCTACTAAATTGTTAGTTTAAAAATAAAAAAATTATATATATATTTTTTTTTTATTACATTTTTTTTTTTTTTGGAGGCACGCCAATTTGAAATGGATGGCGGGCCACAGATGGCCCGCGGGCTGTAGTTTGGACACCCCTGGTCTATGGGGTGAACAACCATTTATTTAAAACTTTATGATTCCAGTTTAAAGGAATTTAATATGGTGAAAATGTGACTTTTTTCCCTCAAAAGCCACTCCGGATAATAACAAACAGCTTTTACTTGCTACATTAAACTAAGTTTCGTAGGGCATTTATTATGTCTCAACATTCTCAACTGCTCAACAATGCCCACAGAGAAGGAGAAATTGGTGAATTTCACTTCTTGGTTCAAAAAAATCCCTGCCATTTCAGTTTCAGTTTAAAGAACTTCTTCAACAGCTGGCACTAAGTTTGAAGAAGTGAAAGTACTAACTCTGGGGAGCTTTGAATCTGACAACAACACATGATTGGTAACACACACATGTTTGAAGTAAAGCCTTGGAAAAATCAACCATATCCCAAAAATTAAAAGCTGCAAAGTCGCCCAGCATCAATCATATGCTGATCTGTTTGCATCGATCGCATCAGGATTGACGAATAGTAGCAACTTGCAAATTAATAAAAAAGAACGCTTTGAAGCTAACTATTTGATTATATCTCTTATGTTTAACCTTTAAAAAAAATAAAAATAAGCAGAGCACCAAAAGTAGTTTCCGGAATCTGTCTCCCGTGAGAAGCTTCATCACACGTGGTACACCCCAGTTCTTGTCTGGGAGGAAGGGGAATAACACAGCATGTCTGGCAACGCAGCCTTATATTGTCACAGTGCTACAAGTGAATTGCATTGAAAACAGTGAACAGGGGACAAAAGACTTGCCCTCTTCCCAAACCCTGGTCCTACTTTTCTAACAGTAGGGTGTCACACAATAAAGCAAATGCAAGCTGTCTGACTTACGAAACTTAACTGTCTCTCATATATTCAATACATTAAATACATTATACGAGAGAAATCTGCCTCTAATAAGACCTAGTGAATTAAGAAAAAGGAGTCTAAAGTGACGTACAAAAATAAAAATAAGGAAAATAACACAATAAACTAGAGCCATACCAAACAAACACTTGCCTCACAAATTATCATTCACCAACAATCCTAAAAGAAAATAAATACTCGTCTACAAAAGGCACACTGGTTAACTCGAACACGACACTACGAGAAGCACATATCACATAGGCAAACTAATTTGTTGTACTCTTGCCCACTAGGACAAAAGAACTGGATTAGCTGGCGTAATTGGAGGCGGAGCCAGCTACAACAGGGGATCGCTGCGTTCATGGCCTGTGGGCGGTGCAGGGCGGTGCTCCAGGAGGAAACCCCTGCAGCTGCGTCGAAAACCACAGTCGTCTCAAGCCGCTTCAACTGCTGCAGAGAAGAGGTCACTTTTGTCACATATATCTGCATATATATTAATATCTTTATAGGTAGAGACATCCCCAACAGTTGACCTAAGTGAAGACTTGGCCCTGCACGATCAAAGATGTTTTGAAACACTAGGGGGGATTATGTGCGATGCTCAACACGTAAATGTCATTTTTTATAAATTTGGTAATTTATGTGATTTTAAAACCAGAATTAATGTATTTAATGAAAGAACATTCATATAATTTAGTGCACAAATCAAAAGCACATTTAAGTGTGCAGTATATATTGAATTAATTTGATTTAGAAAGACATAAACGTGTCCTTGCCCAGTTCCATCCCAGTGAATTGGAATTTTGCCGGGTTTGTCAATTGATGGCCGTAACCTGCCATTTCACAGAGGGTGAACATTGTAAAAAGAAACAATTTATTACTGTGAGAATTTTGGTTATATAAAGGAGGATACCGCAAACTTTTATTAGCCCTAGCTTCCCTAGTTCACTCTGTGAATATTTGTGGCTAAAAAGGAAATCAAAAAACATATTTTCTTGTGTTAATCATCTTCATTAATTCTATCTTTCTTTCACGTCTCCATACTAAACCTCTGATTTGCTCTATTGAAATTCAAAGTGAGTATCTCATCTAAGAGCTAAATTAGGGAAATATACTATTTTCACCACGGAGGGCCCTTTGCACAGGGGAGCAGAGCCATTTACACTGCTGTGATTTGAGCCCAGTAAAGGCGCTTGCGGACTGCAGGAAATATCTTCACATCTCAAGCACACCTGCACATGCACATGCACACGGACACACGCACCTGCAGCAATATGGAAGAAATGAAGCTTTAATAGATGTGACACAAGTGGAGGCGAATGGAGTTTTAATCAGCGGGGACATTGTTGATAATTATACAGATCACGCTTGTTATGACTGCTGTTTCTCCAGCCATGCTACACCTTCAGCATGCATGCATGCTATGTAATTATATGTTTTTTTCCCCTTTAACCTAAGACATGTACACTTAATCCAACCTAATTCAGTTTTAATGGAGCTGCGGCACTCAGAGCACATTTCCACCTCTCATCAGGTACACTGAGAATCGAGGGTGTACAGTGTGACCCAGGAATCACCCCAGTGATGTGTAATCTTGGTCTGATTGATATTCCCAGCAGTGTCTTTTTACTGTTTGTTAGGATTTGTTGCCACATGCCCCCCTCAGGCAACAGTGTCATGCCTCTGTTTCATATCCTGAATCCTGCAAGTGAATGTCATAAAGAACAGCAAATATTGATCTTCCTCGTGTGGTACACGGCAGTAGCCACATCTCGAACGGGTCATTGCTTCAGATAAGACGGCATGGGGGGAAAAGGTTAACAAAATTTTGTCAAAAGAGCAGTAGATGAGGAGAATCTCGTGCCTCGGGCTGTCCTCAACCCCAGCCCTGGCTTAGATTGAAAACAAATTATATAACAAGTCAGATTTACAGTGTCGCTGACTGAGAATGGGATTTAATGAAGACTCTACTCCTTCTGATAGCTTATGTTATTCAGCTTAATAATATATTCATAGCAAAATCAAGCTTTCATAACTACCTTCTTGGTTGTTGTTAAACAAAATAAGTCTTAAAATGACACATGCTCTGTAGCCCAGAATTATTATTTTTGTAATCATTCATACCTTCAAATGATATATTGAATTATTAAATCAATTATTGTGTTATTTTTTTAAAAGAAAGGTCAGGATTAATATCATATTTTATTATTTATTATTATATCTTTGAGAGATTGCCGTGCTGCTGATATACCCTCCTCCCTGAATCCCTCCCCTCAAGGATTCCACTCATATATATCTTTCTCTTGTGTAACTGTGGAGAAACCATGTAACCAAGAGGACATCATACTACAACAGAGCCGCTGGGTTTCAGCTGTTCATTCTTACATGTCAAAGGCCTAATTCAATTTGATTTAATGGGGTATTGCCATAATGACGTTTACACTGTACTGCACATGCACTCAAACTTGCTGTTTTGCTCAAAAGACATCATATCTTGGGACTCTGTAAATTACACCAGTACAGACAGATGGACAGTAAACTGTCTATTAGAAAGCAGCATGAAATTGACTTGTGGGTATATTGTATATATGTACAAATAAATCAGCATTTCATATTAGCCTTTGTTCCCAGACACAGGTGAATGAAATGGTCGATGGAGTAAAGCTCCGTCAAGCAAGTTCACACCTGTACAGCCAATTTCGATTTTCAACTTGTGTGTCTGGGAAAGTGGGTAATGAAAAGGCACAGGTGAGAGAGAGTGGTAATCATTTTACTGCACATGCTGACTCTTGACTAAAGGTCTTTGCACACAGAGTCTATGGTTTTTGTCCTAAATAGTGACGTGTCATACAAGTGATCTGAAAAAGTGGTCTGATTTGTTGCTTTTTGCAGAGACTTGTTTGAGCTGTTCAGGATCAATTGAATCACAGAAGTTCATTATTTGTCCTTTAAAGTGGGGTAAAGCTCTTTGATCACTCAGTCAAGATTTCATCGACACTGTCCACATCAGACAAAAGATTCAGCCATAATTATTTCTCTCATTGAAATCCAAACTCCTCTCTGCAACTCTCTCTCTCTCTCTCTCGCTCTCACTCTCGTTTCCTTGCTGCCACTGCCCAAGTTTCACAAGACACAAGCTTGGGACTTCTCATTCAGCAAAACATGTAAGGCTGCCAGACACTTACAATATTATATTGGTAAATTAATTCATAATTCGTAAATTATTCCAAAAGTTATTGTAAGAACCATTTATTTACATTTACATACATTTATAAAAGTAGGGCCCAGGTTGAAAAATACTGGAACTCTTCTTTAATGTACCTATTTCCTCATACAGTGGTCCCAGCTCCATATTGTTGCTAATAACTACAATGCAGTGTTCTCTGTTGCTGGGAGACATATTGAGAGAAAAACAGGTCTGTACTTATTTACAATTGGAAAAAAAAAAGATGATGACTTTCATGTATTCAAGATACATGAAAGTCAAGCAAATCTATTGGAATGAGAGTGGAATGAGAGTGAGACCACTGTGGAAGAGCATGAAGCAAAAGAAAATAGGGAATTAGAAACAGGAACTTATCATCACTCTTTTGCTTTTAAGTTGGTTAAAGTAACAGTCAGCGTACTGCTGGGCGAAGAGTTTAACTACACAAATTAAGTCACTGGGCTTTAAATAGCACTGGTTAGTCAAGATAGCACAGGTTGAATGTTGTTTTATTAGATATAATTATAAAGTGCTTGCTTAAGAATTATTGGTATCAATGGGTACTTCTTTATAATATAACCAACACTTTACAGAGAATTTACTTCAGGTACTTTTGGTGTTAATATTTTTTTACCCATAATCATATTTGACATGTTCATTATCCCCTGCTCTGCTGTACGGAGAAGAAGGAAAAGGTCATAGCTCTGTGAAACATGTCCTCAGCCCCAACCTGGTCAGAAAATGTTTCAACAAACGACTTCTTATCGCACTCACACTCACGCATCCTCCTCACTCCCTCACTCCTGAGAGCCAGGACGGAGAGTTTACCTCATTAAGGGTGGTGGAAGGAACTTGAGTGCACTCAATATTAAAAAGGGCTAGAAAACAGAAAACGACTGCTTAAAATTCCCTTGGTTTATATAAAAAACAAGTAGACTTATTGTTTTTTGTTTCATTATTCTTGTGGGTGTTCATATTGTAGTACAACATTTAAAAATTGCTATAGATATACACTTGGTCTGAACCTCTTTGCCCTGGTAAAATTGTTGGGCATATTGCATAATTTGGTTAATCATATGAGTTTTTACCTGATATTTCATTGCCAAATTTGTGGGTGTAATTCTGTTCATGTCCAATAGGTGTCCAAATTCACAAATTCTTGTAACAAAAATGAAGGAAGTGTTTGATATGACACAATATATGTGTGTTTATTGTATAACTTAAAATTTGTAACAAATAATGGAAGGAAAAAGACACAATAAAACACTACAGTTAAACCCTAAAGGTAACTCTGTGTTAGTGTGCATTTTTAAGGGATGGACTGGTCCAATAATGTTATTGTGTACTCAACTGCTTCTTTGCATGTGAGTCTGGATATTTATATATACCTGCAACATGGTAATACTTGTGCCTAGCATCTTACTCTCTGATAGATATTCGAATGAATAGGAAGCCTAAACTTCTTTGTAAATCCTTCCTCCCTATGTCCATTCTCCACTGCTGAGCTGCTGCGAGACGTACTGACAGAAACACACCCCTCCCTCCAGGTGACCAGTGGAGCTGGGCTGAGGAAAAGGAAAGTGTCTTTTAGCGAGGCAGCAGGCGTAACCTGATGAGAAGAAGGTCATAGCTCTGTGAAACATGTCCTCAGAACCAACCTGCTCAGAAAAGGTTTCTGCAAACTCATCTTTGCAACCATCTAGAGAAACATACACCAGGTAGATTTTTGAATTGGACCGACAGCCCATTAACAGCTTCTCTTCACCGAGGATTGTGTTTGCCTGACCCACAGCTTTCTGCATCTCTCTCAGGATGAACTTTTCATCATCCTTCATCCAGAGACCAAGCTGAATAATCAGCCCCAATGGAACACTGAAGATACTAAAGATACTGACAAAACATAATGGAGATGGGCCTGGCCTTGTCACACAATAATCTTTAACTATAACTGATATCATGTATACAAAATTAGCTAGGAGGCCTAAAAACACTATTATACCAATAATGTAAATCACTGCTCTAAGCCAGACTGGGCGGAGCCACACTTTATTTTGAGAGACGCTGTTGATGATCCTCAAAGCTTCTCTGTACTTCTCCTGGTCCTCAATGATCAGACGCAGTTGGTCTGGCACCTCCATGTCACTGAACTGACCACAATCCCATTTATTGAGTTCCTCATCATTGGCAGCTATCAAAGGCTGCAGGGCCTTCCCATTGTAGATGGAGGGAGGCTGGAAGGGCATCACAGTGGAGCTTTGAAGCTGCTGGTTTGGGGTGCACAGCACTTTGAGCAGCTTACTCATTAAATCGGGGTCGTTGGCCTCCAGGTAGGTGAGGTGGCAGAGGTGGAGAGGAACTGAGACTCCCGGCTGCAGCAGCACTGGGATGATGGGCTTCCTCTCCAGACAGTCTCTGAACAGAGACATGTTGGCCTCCAGGAGACACCAGCGGCTCCTCACAAACTCTGGGCTGAGAACCAGCAGCACCTTCTGGCTCTCCTGGATGCACTGGGACATGTTCTCCAGCACGGTGCGGCCAGGAGTGAAGTCACGCTCGTGGTAGCAGACGTACAGGCCACAGGACTCCAGCTGGCTGATGAGGGAGTGGGTCCATTGGTGGTCAGAGCTGCTGTAGCTAATGAAGACATGGTAACTCTCAACACCTCTCAAGGCAGGAGGAACATTGGGAGACAGTGAGACAGCAGAATGTGGCTGACTGTCTGTTGTCTCCAGTGAACTCATTGGCTCCATGATCTATGGAAAACTCTGAAGTTAGAAGAAAAGTTAAGTAAGAAATGAAATGTAATTCATCTTTTGCAATATTTCTTATACCCATGTTGTCTTATATGAGTGACCCCAAGAGTAAAAATTACTAATTTCAAGATGCTCAGTGATCATGCTGCTCAGCAATGAAATTACTTCAAGTTAAATTGTGATGTAAGTTACAGCTAAGTTTTTACATTAAATAATGAATTGAAGTGGAAATGAGAGCTGTGTAAACGACGTGGTCTGTTAAAGAATGCACTGTTGTGTCAAAGCTCATTGTGTTTTGGATTTTTAGTATAAACAGACTGTAAATATCATATGAAACAGAATAATATCTAAATCACTTAGAAACAGATATAAATCAGAAACGAATACTTCGGGAAAAAGTCAATCTGTTAGTTACTCATGTAACACGTACAAAAGATTCTCAGGTAGAGTTAAGCGTCATGCTAAACGTGCCTGTCATTAAAATTATGGTTACACATACCACAATATATTAAAGAACAAAACACAGACAACAAATTGGTTCATTTCATTTCAAGTAAATTAATACATTTCAAAATCTTTAAAGTAAAATGTAATTTTGCCTGCTGCAGACTAAAATGTACTTAGGCAATTCACTGAGGCTTAACATAGAGTAAGTAGCCAGAAAATGCAAAAAGATGTGTGGCTGTTATCCTGTAATCAAATCAACTAAAGTGAAACGTTGTTGAGAAATACAAAGTCCAAAGGACACTAGCAAACATGAAACTTTTATCACTGAAGCAAATTCATGTCCTAACTGCTTTGTGACATCTCAGCTTTCAGGCTTCAACTGATTTGACAAAAATGACTAATGAAAAACAAAGAAAACAATACTTCCCCACACATCCTTTTAGAGACTAAAACTATAAACACAATAAAAGCACAGCACAAAGAACAGGGTAAAGATCAATCATACCAATTGATGATACAGCGATGAAGAGTAGTCGCACTGTGTGGATGAGAAAGAAATGGAACGTAAAGTCAGGATGTGCAGACAAAGAAAATTTGCACATGTTCTGCTTTCGGTTTAGTTAAAGGAACCGAATCAGTTCCACTGTGCCAAGGGCTTCTTATATAGATTAGGTCACTTCCCCTTTAAAATCTCTCTGTTTCTCATCTGACTCCACTCACTCTGCAAGTCGGCAGGTTGCCGGTGTATCAGGATTATGGAGGGAGTGCATGATAATTGGTGTTAAATAGTAATGAGATCTTTTGAGACAATTTACCTGACATATATTGGACAATTAAAGCATGCTGATATCTTTGTAAATTCTTCCTCCCTATGTCCATTCTCCCCTGCTGAGCTGCTGGGAGACGTACTGGCAGAAACACACCCCTCCTTCCAGGTGACCAGTGGAGCTGGGCTGAGGAAAAGGAAAGTGTCTTTTAGCGAGGCAGCAGGCGTAACCTGATGAGAAGAAGGTCATAGCTCTGTGAAACATGTCCTCAGCACCAGCCTGCTCAGAAAAGGTTTCTGCAAACTCATCTTTGCAACCATCTAGAGAAACATACACCAGGTAGATTTTTGAATTGGACCGACAGCCCATTAACAGCTTCTCTTCACCGAGGATTGTGTTTGCCTGACCCACAGCTTTCTTCATCTCTCTCAAAATGTACTTTTCATCATCCTTCTTCCAGAGGCAGAGCTGAATAATCAGCCCCAATGGAACACTGATGATACTAAAGCTACTGACTAAACATAATGGAGATGGGTCTGGGTTTGTCATACAATAATATCTATATATATATCCCATCATGTATCCAAAATTAGCTATGAGGCCTAAAAACACTATTACACCAATAATGCACACCACTGCTCTAAGCCAGACTGGGCGGAGCCACACTTTATGTTGAGAGACACTGTTGATGATCCTCAAAGCTTCTCTGTACTTCTCCTGGTCCTCAATGATCAGACGCAGTTGGTCTGGCACCTCCATGTCACTGAACTGACCACAATCCCATTTATTGAGTTCCTCATCATTGGCAGCTATCAAAGGCTGCAGGGCCTTCCCATTGTAGATGGAGGGAGGCTGGAAGGGCATCACAGTGGAGCTTTGAAGCTGCTGGTTTGGGGTGCACAGCACTTTGAGCAGCTTACTCATTAAGTCGGGGTCGTTGGCCTCCAGGTAGGTGAGGTGGCAGAGGTGGAGAGGAACTGAGACTCCCGGCTGCAGCAGCACTGGGATGATGGGCTTCCTCTCCAGACAGTCTCTGAACAGAGACATGTTGGCCTCCAGGAGACACCAGCGGCTCCTCACAAACTCTGGGCTGAGAACCAGCAGCACCTTCTGGCTCTCCTGGATGCACTGGGACATGTTCTCCAGCACGGTGCGGCCAGGAGTGAAGTCACGCTCGTGGTAGCAGACGTACAGGCCACAGGACTCCAGCTGGCTGATGAGGGAGTGGGTCCATTGGTGGTCAGAGCTGCTGTAGCTAATGAAGACATGGTAACTCTCAACACCTCTCAAGGCAGGAGGAACAGTGGGAGACAGTGAGACAGCAGAATGTGGCTGACTGTCTGTTGTCTCCAGTGAACTCATTGGCTCCATGATCTATGGAAAACTCTGAAGTTAGAAGAAAAGTTAAGTAGGAAATGAAATGTAATTCATCTTTTGCAATATTTCTTATACCCATGTTGTCTTATATGAGTGACCCCAAGAGTAAAAATTACTAATTTCAAGATGCTCAGTGATCATGCTGCTCAGCAATGAAATTGCTTCAAGTTAAATTGTGATGTAAGTTACAGCTAAGTTTTTACATTAAATAATGAATTGAAGTGGAAATGAGAGCTGTGTAAACGACGTGGTCTGTTAAAGAATGCACTGTTGTGTCAAAGCTCATTGTGTTTTGGATTTTTAGTATAAACAGACTGTAAATATCATATGAAACAGAATAATATCCAAATCACTTAGAAACAGATATAAATCAGAAACGAATACTTCGGGAACAAAGTCATTCTGTTAGTTAATCATGTAACACGTACAAAAGATTCTCAGGTAGAGTTAAGCGTCATGCTAAACGTGCCTGTCATTCAAATTATGGTTTCACATACCACAATATATTAAAGAACAAAACACAGACAACAAGTTGGTTCATTTCATTTCAAGTAAATTAATACATTTCAAAATCTTTAATGTAAAATGTAATTTTGCCTGCTGCAGACTAAAATGTACTTAGGCAATTCACTGAGGCTTAACATAGAGTAAGTAGCCAGAAAATGCAAAAAGATGTGTGGCTGTTATCCTGTAATCAAATCAACTAAAGTGAAACGTTATTGAGAAATACAAAGTCCAAAGGACACTAGCAAACATGAAACTTTTATCACTGAAGCAAATTCATGTCCTAACTGCTTTGTGACATCTCAGCTTTCAGGCTTCAACTGATTTGACTGAAATGACTAATGAAAAACAAAGAAAACAATACTTCCCCACACATCCTTTTAGAGACTAAAACTATAAACACAATAAAAGCACAGCACAAAGAACAGGGTAAAGATCAATCATACCAATTGATGATACAGCGATGAAGAGTAGTCGCACTGTGTGGATGAGAAAGAAATGGAACGTAAAGTCAGGATGTGCAGACAAAGAAAATTTGCACATGTTCTGCTTTCGGTTTAGTTAAAGGAACCGAATCAGTTCCACTGTGCCAAGGGCTTCTTATATAGATTAGGTCACTTCCCCTTTAAAATCTCTCTGTGTCTCATCTGACTCCACTCACTCTGCAAGTCGGCAGGTTGCCGGTGTATCAGGATTATGGAGGGAATGTATGATAATTGGTGTTAAATAGTAATGAGATCTTTTGAGACAATTTACCTGACATATTTTGGACAATTAAAGCATGCTGATATCTTTGTAAATTCTTCCTCCCTATGTCCATTCTCCCCTGCTGAGCTGCTGGGAGACGTACTGGCAGAAACACACCCCTCCCTCCAGGTGACCAGTGGAGCTGGGCTGAGGAAAAGGAAAGTGTCTTTTAGCGAGACAGCAGGCGTAACCTGATGAGAAGATGGTCATAGCTCTGTGAAACATGTCCTCAGCACCAGCCTGCTCAGAAAAGGTTTCTGCAAACTCATCTTTGCAACCATCTAGAGAAACATACACCAGGTAGATTTTTGAATTGGACCGACAGCCCATTAACAGCTTCTCTTCACCGAGGATTGTGTTTGCCTGACCCACAGCTTTCTTCATCTCTCTCAAAATGTACTTTTCATCATCCTTCTTCCAGAGGCAGAGCTGAATAATCAGCCCCAATGGAACACTGATTATACTAAAGATACTGACAAAACATAATGGAGATGGGCATGGGTTTGTGACTAAATCATATCTAAATATAACTGATGCCATGTATAAAGAATTAGCTATGAGGCCTAAAAACACTATTATACCAATAATGTAAATCACTGCTCTAAGCCAGACTGGGCGGAGGCACACTTTATTTTGAGAGACACTGTTGATGATCCTCAAAGCTTCTCTGTACTTCTCCTGGTCCTCAATGATCAGACGCAGTTGGTCTGGCACCTCCATGTCACTGAACTGACCACAATCCCATTTATTGAGTTCCTCATCATTGGCAGCTATCAAAGGCTGCAGGGCCTTCCCATTGTAGATGGAGGGAGGCTGGAAGGGCATCACAGTGGAGCTTTGAAGCTGCTGGTTTGGGGTGCACAGCACTTTGAGCAGCTTAATCATTAAGTCTGGGTCGTTGGCCTCCAGGTAGGTGAGGTGGCAGAGGTGGAGAGGAACTGAGACTCCCGGCTGCAGCAGCACTGGGATGATGGGCTTCCTCTCCAGACAGTCTCTGAACAGAGACATGTTGGCCTCCAGGAGACACCAGCGGCTCCTCACAAACTCTGGGCTGAGAACCAGCAGCACCTTCTGGCTCTCCTGGATGCACTGGGACATGTTCTCCAGCACGGTGCGGCCAGGAGTGAAGTCACGCTCGTGGTAGCAGACGTACAGGCCACAGGACTCCAGCTGGCTGATGAGGGAGTGGGTCCATTGGAAGTCAGAGCTGCTGTAGCTAATGAAGACATGGTAACTCTCAACTCCTCTCAGTGCAGGAGGAACATTGGGAGACAGTGAGACAGCAGAATGTGGCTTACTGTCTTTTGTCTCCTGTGAACTCATTGGCTCCATGATCTATGGAAAACTCTGAAGTTAGAAGAAATGTTAAGTTAGAAATGAAATGTAATTCATCTTTTCAAATATTTCTTTTACCCATGTTGTCTTATATGAGTGACCCCAAGAGTAAAAATAACTAATTTCAAGATGCTGCTGCTCTACAATGAAATTACTTTCATTGGTGATATTTTCTGACAGTTAAATTGTGCTGTAAGTTACAGCTAAGTTTTATATTAAATAATGAATTGAAGTGGAAATGAGAGCTGTATAAAAGACGTGGTCTGTTAAAGAATGCACTGTTGTGTCAAAGCTCATTGTGTTTTGGATTTTTAGTATAAACAGACTGTAAATATCATATGAAACAGAATAATATCCAAATCACTTAGAAACAGATATAAATCAGTAGCAAATATCACTAAACATAGAGTAAGTAGCCAGAAAATGCAAAAAGATGTGTGGCTGTTATCATGTAATCAAACCAACTAAAGTGAGACAGCAGAATGTGGCTGACTGTCTGCTGTCTCCTGTGAACTCATTGGTTGCATTATCTAAAGAGAAGACAGAGTTCAGAACATCATCAGCATCTAGTATAAAACACTGGATACTTTATGAATAACAGCTAATAAAAGGCATTTGCTTTAACTGTGTTTGAGGAAGAGGGGGAAAATGGCATAGTGTCCCAGTAGTTAACATTTCTTTGAGATACATATTCATCTTGACCCTACCTGAGAGTATAGAAGAGAGATTTAAAAATTAAAACTTTACATTTTGGGGTTGGATACAACACCATGAACACATGTAAATCATAATCTTTGTCAGAGGGATGTTCATTCAAATAATCATAATTTTCCTTGCAATGTTGTAGTAATGCAACACCTTACAGTTGAGGTATTTGTTTTAGCTTTGGTGTCAGAGAGCTTCAAAAATTTGCTTTAGATTAAAAGTTATAATGTATTCCCAACAAAGTCAGTTCACTGTCTTCTAAATATTGTTTGGATATAGGACAAGTAGCAACTAATTTCAAGATATATATATATATATATATATATATATATATATATATATTTACCCTCATTTGGCAATGGAGTACACATTGCTAACTGAGGCTTAAACAATGTGTGTGCTTGAATAAATCTGCTTATGACAATCCCTTTTGTATAGCTTGTTTAACCATATATGTAAACATAAACACATTCAGAAATATACTGTATATATGAACAAACAAAGGACTATAAACTACATCCTAAAAAGTACTTTGATCCAGACCTCTCTTAAACAGTGTTAACAAAATTCAATATCAGAAATCATGTATGCTTTCAGTCATTCTTTAATTGAAACCATTGTCTCGCAGATGTTTTGATAAAATCATTTGTTTCATTGAGGTAAGCTGGAAAAAAAACGTAAAGTATATTCATACCTTAATAAACCTTAACTCGAGCAGCAATGAGTAGCCAGCAGCAGCACAAGGAAGTAGGAAAATAAAAAATAAAAGGCACAGCTTGGAGTTCTTTTAAAGGCATAGTGCACATACTATTGTTTGCCCAATGGCTTTGGAACATGAGTGAAACCAATACAATGACTGCACCTTTAACTACAACAATTTTAAAGTCATGTGACCTCCACATCACCCTGTGCAGTGGGAGGGAGAAAAGGTGAAGGTGGTTCACCTGCACTCAGCCAAACCATTGGCACTCTGAGATTCTCGGATGAAGAGTGCCTTACAAATAAAATGTATTATTTATTATTTATACCGACAACCAGTGAGAAAAAACACTCACAGTCCTTCTGTGACAACACTGCTGATCAACAAATTTTAAAAATGAACTTGAACACTGGACGAAGGGTTAGGGTTAGGGTTAGGGGCTTACATTTGGCTTTAGTCTGCAGTGGTAATGAATACAATCAGCATTCAATACTGGTCAAATTATATATTTTTTCGGCTGGGTCATCAGTCAGCAGTGATGGAACAGAGACACTCGTGAATACTTTAATTTGGCAAGACAGAGATGTGAGAAATCGCCTAAGTTTTCGATGCATTCTTGATGTTGAACTTGCACTAGTGGAAAAAAAATAAAGACAAACTCCTCTACTGGCAATGGGGGAAGAGTCAATTGCTTTTTTGAAATGGGATTTGATGGATAAAAAAAAATACAATTCTTGTATCCCCTCTTGTTTCTTTGTAAAATTAGAAGAGAGTGGTTAGAAGAGAGTGGGGATACTCCAAGAGAAACCTACAAGTACTGCCTGTCTCTGCCGGTGACCCAGGGCCATTTTAATATCAGTGAGATACTGACCGGAATCTCATTCATTAAAATGGCTCTCCTATCCCATCTGACATTATAGAACAATTTAGAGCAGAGGAAATAAAACTGCCATCTCCGCTCTGAAAAGAGGCTCTTCAAATCATTACACTCAGATAAAAAACTGAAAATATAAACACTCTGACCATCAAGGGAGGAAAAATCATATTTCTGTTCAGTTTCAGTTTTTTCACACAAAGACCACTGCTCTTTTGGGAACAGACTGCCTCAGGGTGAAGAGGAAAGCAGCTCTAACAATGTAATGTAGCTGTAATCTAGAACCAACATCAGGAGCACTGAGCGGAGAGGACTCTGTACGCTTTTGAACCTTTCACTCGACCCAAACACAGTGTAGAGCACCTACACCTCTAAAGGCTCACAGAATGAGAACCACTTCATTGCGGTTGACACAAACGGTATTATGTTGACATTTTCACAACCAACATACTTACACATACGTACAGTTGAGTCTACTGAGTAGACGTCGTCAGTGGAGGAGGGTGGTGCATTTGTCTAAAAAGGCATGCTGTGAAAAAGTGCAACTAAGCAACAACTGATGAGCAGCAACGCTCGCAGGCAAAGAGAGACTGAAGAGAATGTGTAATGCGATGAATGTGATAAGGATGAATATACAAAGAAGAAAATCTGAGGTATGAACATTGTTTTCACAGATGTTGATGTCTGACATTATGAATGAATGTATATCTTTTTTTGGTGCTTTTTGGCAAAAGGCCCCAAACCGGAAAGGAGCCTGGGCCACTGCAGAGACCTGAGGCCTCGGTAACGATGTGATCATTTTAAATCCACTTAACATTTAAGGTTTAACGTTCAATTGCTTAATCTACTTCTGAAGGTTACAAAATAACAAAAGGGTGAATACCCATGTGAAAATCTGTGAGGGGATTCAACGCTGGAGAGACAACCCAGTTGAAGGCAATGAAAAGAGATGAAGAACGTTGAGATCTGTTTCAACTTGATTATTTTCACTTATATTTTGTCCCATCTGCCTGTGAGGATTAAGTCAATTTCGTTGAGATTGGTGGTCAACTTGGCAATGTGCATGCATGAATAAGGGTTGTGGAGCAACTAGATGACCAATGAAGGTTTAAATATGAATAGTCATCACCTTTATGTCAGCTTTGGCTGAGAATTCGTCAGATGTTATAGATGTTACAGGTAAACTGAAACCTCCACTCAAAAGACGTTATGCCTGTTGTAACATCACTGAGATGTTTGACCTTCACTGTGCAGAATAATGTATGTTCAGACTTTGACAATTGGACGCAAAAGATTATTCAGTGTCAAGTAGATTTTTTTCCTAAAGGCTTGTGCTCACCTTAAAGGTGATTTTTAAGACTAATTTATGCTCAACCATCACGTCACAATCGTGGGTACAAAATTGGATATGGCAACTGTAAGTCTCCAGTGTAGATAATCTTAAAATTTACTTTTCAATTGAGGACACTTGAAATAAATGTTTACATTTTTATTTATTAATATTTTCATATATTCATTACATATCTTTAAATGTATATATTCATTCATGGATTTCTTTTCATTAGGGAGAAGTGGATAGCTATTTTTGTTTAAAGCTTTTTAAAAAGAAATACCACCATATT
The DNA here is from genome assembly GCF_949316205.1 of Platichthys flesus. Classification (NCBI taxonomy): domain Eukaryota; kingdom Metazoa; phylum Chordata; class Actinopteri; order Pleuronectiformes; family Pleuronectidae; genus Platichthys; species Platichthys flesus. The sequence continues at coordinate 21,900,236 of NC_084950.1, read as the reverse complement.
ACTCATAGATGAGTCTGGAGGTGTCTGCCTTTAAATATTACTTACAAGCCTTTAACAACGAAAGTTATGGATCGACAAGTCTGAAAAACCCATCAAGCAAAAATGTTGCTTCTTTAGCTAATTGATGGACCACTCACACAGAATATCTTTTTGCATAGAATCTGAACCAAACCCCATTTAGCAAGTTATTAATGATTCAGACAGAAAGGTTTATGTGCCATGTCTACATCAATGCTAAAGTCATTTGACTTTTTTAGCAATCCTTCTGCAAACACTTCCACAGTATTATAATCTTTGCTTTAGCAAAATATTCCGTTCATGTAAGCGTTTAAATCTCACGTCCCTTAGCGCATTAACCGTTACTCATGAAGTTTCCTTTACCTTGGCTGTGACAAAGGTATTAGACAATTTATTAGTACTGACAGTTTTAAGACAGGCAGATGGGTAATCGGAACATTTTGACAGTGGAACTTTGTGTGTGTGTGTTTGTGTCTGCGTCTCCAGGTTAGTTCTGAGTAGTATATATTACTGTGTCTGAACTGGAACGATGAGAAGCGGAGATTGAACCAACTTCTCTTCTCGCTACATCAACTTCCTGAACATAAATTTGCAGTAAAGTTTGCTGTGGTATTTTTCTTCTTTGTCTCTGTTCTTGTGCCAACTGAGGCACAACTAATCATCTCTCCTTTTGTGGCAGACATTTGTGAACTGGTTCTCCAGGCATCATGATTAAAAGAGTACTATTATAATGACTTTTGTATTTATCTGTTCATATAGGCATGGATGATGTGTATTTGTACTATAAGTGTTTGTGCATGCAAGCATTGACACGTCTGTTTGCAAATGCACCAATTGTCTGTCACTAGTTTTGAATGCTTGTGTTCTGTGATTGGCAATGTCAGTCTTTGTGTCAGTGTATCCACCACTTTGTTCCAGATTGAAATATCTCCACAACTGGATCATGATGAAAATGTCGACAAATCTGTATGGTAGCCATATGTGGGTGGCTGTGACTCAGGAGTGAGTCCTCTAGGAACGAGAGGATCGGTGGCTAGATTCCAAGCACCGGTAACACATCACTTCCCTTATACTGTTGCTTACTGCAGCTCCTCTTTTAAGCCTCTGTCTGAAACACTTGGTTTAAGCTCCTGTCTCTTTAAGCCCCTCCTCCTGATAATGCCCACTCTGCTGTGATTAGCCGGCTGGCCCACTTTGCTGTGATTGGTCAACCACTTTCAGCCCATGTAGGAAATGTGGGCATCCTTTCTCACTTTACCTGGCTTTGTTAATGGGGGTATCAGAATAGTCTTGGGCGTTAATTATGCAAATTATGGGCATAGGGCACATGACATAATGATTACCCAGAAGTATTGGCTGGACTATTCTGATGCATAACAGGAGCTTAATGAGCAGTATATAATAATATATATGTATGATAAATAAGAGGGCCTTGAAAAAGAAAGGTGTTAAAATGAGGGCATCTACCGGCATTTCCATTGAGGTAACACTATAAGGTTGAAAGACTTTATTAGCTGCAGGCTTTCATTGTTTACACAGTGTTTATTTATTTCCACTCATGTCAGTAGATGAAGCGATAGTGCTTTGTTTAATACTCACACAAACAGCTTACAAATAGGTTCCACCCGACACAGTTGTTAGAAATACACATTGTGTTTACATACGATGATCAGATTACATTATCACATCAAATCCCTCAACAAACACAATGTAATCAAAGCAAAAATGCACCTTTTGTGTCAGTGCACAATCAGTTCCTTGACACAGTTTATTCAAGGATTTGTATTAATTGAATGGATCATAGAATGAGGAGGATTAAAAGGCCAAGGTGAATGGAAGGAATGCTGCAGTTGAATTTACATAAACTAATTTGATATGAATAGAGGAACACAATATCAGGTTTTACATATGAAGAAAATAATCTGAGTAGAAAGGAGCAGACCAAGGGATATTTATCTTGTCACAGTGTGTCTGGATCTGAGCACACACACACACACTGAGATATGCCTAGTCAGTTTAGAGAAATGGATTTGAATAAAATTGATGAAGTATCACTTACTTGATTGACTTAAGCTTTTTTATGAAGCCTATTTTATTAAATCAATTTCCAGTGAAAGGTTTATACAGGTACAAACTTTATATTGTACACTTGTGAGATGCTGAGAACAGATCAAGTTCAGACTTGAAGAAAATCTGTTTGAGTTAGATGCAATATAGATTTAGTGATAAAAATGGTGCATGTCCAACTAGTTTAACAGAATTTAATTTAATCATCCACAGTGAAGGATCTGGCTAAAATTACATCATAGTTTAAAGCCAAAATGTGCTGTTTATATGAAATAGATGTTTCCTTCAATGGCCACGCATGAACAAATAAAAAGACCTAGAACCACAGTTTGATAGATTCCTTAAATTTAATGGGCCTTAGTCTGTGCCCATTTACTTGATCTCTGCTAAAGCAATTATACAGTTATTTTCCTACAGAGTCATAGAGTTTTAGGAATGGAAAATATCACCACTAGTAATGTAATGTGTTGATATATTTTGAAAAGCATTGCTCATAGTGAAAAACCTCACCAAAGTAGTCACCAAAATTATATAGGAGCAGGTAAGAGTCTTTCAATTTATAGTTTTGGTTTTGCGGGGCAAAACTTTACTGTTTTAATTCCCAGTTACTGAACGCATCGTATGATCTAGGCTATAGTCTGCTGAATACTACACAGGCAGCTAAACAAAAAAGTAACAAGATAAGTAACTAAAGGTATGGTTGATCTTGTTAAAATCCTCGTCAGGTCCAAATGGCTATCAATAAAGTCGTCAGTTATTTAGTCAATGCACGTTCATGGGTTTTGAGCGCTTACCTTTGATGACACAGTGCCGATGGAAGGCAGTTGGATATATCGATTGCATATTTTCAAAGTGTTGCCTGCTCTTTCTATATTTTCTAGGATTACCAACCCGAGCTTTAATCCCTGTTTTTGTGACATGCGCAAGTCCAGGTCCACCGAATGGAAATCAAAATGAATGATGAGTTGATAAACGTTGCGAGTATTGTTGCCAGCATATAGCTGCTATAGAGTTAGTTGTTGTTTAATTATACAATCGGTCTGTGACGCTTCATGGTCACCTCTCTCTCATTGGCTTTTGTGGGTTTATGCTCAGTATTCTGTCTGAGCCAATTATCGGGAATGTCAAAGATTTACGAATCAAGATCGAGGAGCCACTGACACAATTTGTACCATTTAAATTATTCTGTAAACCCCTCACACTTTATTTCGGCAGACAAAGTGGCTCCAACTGGCCTCGAATTGGGAACGCCCACACCATTTTCGGAAGGGTCCCAAGTCCAGGCCCTATCTCTTTGTAATGAAAGTTGGTTTAAAAGTTTTTTGTGTATTCCTGCTGACAAATAAACCAGCAAGCAAGAACCATCAAAATAATCAATGGTGGACTTTTATGTCCTGTGAAACAACTTCAAATACACGCTACAATCACTGCAGACTCAAATACATTTAATTATTTATAAGAAGCCCATATTTCATATTTCAGTGCTGAGAATCTGTGCTGTTGTGTAGAATTTACTTTCTGGCTCTTACTTATAGACTGACACAAACCAAATGATCCGGGAACTTGTTTCAACCGGTAGTTTAAAGCCATTTAAAATAAAGAGTGTAATGGTTTCCTGACTCCACTGGTCAAACACACACATTAGTGCACACACTTTTATTATGCAGAAGATTAAGATGCCTTTATTAGTCCCAAACACATGCACAGAAATGCACAGGCACACTCATGCAGGTAGGGAAATTGAATCTCTGCTTTTGACCCATCCGGTGAAGGACACACAGAGCAGTGGGCGACCATGTACGGTGCCCAGGGAGCAGATGCTGGGGGAGTAAGGTGCCTTGCTCAGGGGAACTAGACAGGGTAGGGAGAATCCTCTTGGATTTTTGGACAGATCAATCCAGGTTCGTCTTTTGTTGTCTCTCCGTGGAGTCGAACCAGAGACGAACCAGAGACCTTTTCTGCCCATAGTCCAAGTTTCTGCCTCCCTAACCCGTACCATATTAAGAAGTATAAAATCGAGCGGCTACCATCTGTGATGTAACAATGGAAGCCGGACATTACAATATAAAAGCTTATGAACACTTCTGCCTTGTGTTTATTCAGTGTTCTCATTTTCTCCATAGGGGTGTATCCAGTGCAAATACATTATGTCAATCAGTGTTGACATTGCGAGTACACAAAGAGAGGTGGATTGCATAATTTGCCTCGGTTTAAAATGCGTCAGCTTAAGGTGCCACAGGAAAGAACTGCAGCACAGCTGTGTGTCCAAACACTTCATGAAGTGTCTGTATACATACAAACTTTTCCAGTTATAGAGGATTGCACACAGTGAAACGTACAAAGTATGCATTAGTATTGTATGCATTATTTGTTTTGTATCTCTACAAATCAAAATTTCTGAATGATACATCATGTCCAAGTAATAACTACAATTACCACTTAGCTGTTAATTCATCTTAACTTTTTATTTAATATTTATTTGGCCGAAAGGGATTTTTTCATTAAACTGGCACATATGGTTCTGGTGAATAATTTCCAATGAGAACTATATTTTTGACAGAGGGAGACAGAGGACTGATGTATCACATGGTGTCAATCACCTGAAGCTCCATAAAGGCAAAACCAGTGACTTTGTGGTGGATACCAGAAGAACAACCTCTCTGCTTGTCATCCATGAAGAGAAAGTCATGAGGGCGAGCATCTGCAAGTCAAATAATTTGACCTTTGACCTTAAAATGTCATTACTTCATTACCTTATCATGTTTAGACATTTGTCTGAAATTTATCTGAAATCACCTCCGTCAACGAGGTCAAGTGAGCATCAGCATTTCTTTGTCTGTTAATTAGCAGGATAACACAGAAACTACTTACCCACATATTAACTGCAAATCAAAACTGCACATCACTGTTGGAGCTTAGTGGACGAATGCACTCTCTGCCTGCAGTTTATGCCCAGTGGACACTGAGTCCAAGGAAATGTTCGTATTTAAAGACGACCAAACTCAAGATAAACATACACTGAATAAGTACAAATGTAAGAATGACATCACGTCTGTCTGGACCCTCTGTTAGAAACCACCTTCATCGACCACATCCATCTGATCTGGTGTTTAAATCCCCTGAAATGTCTTGGCATAACAAGTCAAGTGTTTGTATTCAAGTGTTTAACTATGAGTACCTGTGCTTACTCATGTGATGAGACCCAACAGCTCCTAACATTTCAGAAATGTAAACTGAACCAGGGAGTTACCGTCGGTGCAATCAAATATTTCTTATGTGTGGAATGGTTACATCACATGTGGAAAATGTGAACTATGAATTTGTCTTAACTCTCTCTCTCTCTCTCTCTCTCTATATATATAGATGAAACTACACGTGAAAATATCTTCCTTTATATAACCTCTGGGGTCCCTTTTTCTGCACATACAATACATTTGGCCAATATCTGGCTGATTAGTTGTGGTCAAGGGACATCGCTCCATTTAATGGCTCTGACAAGTTCATGAAATATCCCACATATCCCACACACGTCCCTCTTGGTTCTCAGCTCTTGCAGTCAAAAATATAAGTGGAACCAAATGGCTTTAACCGCAAATGGGAATGGAGGGACAATAATCAAGTCTGAAATACAAAACCTCACTTCACTCAGGGACTGGCTGTCCTGATCCATGTATGATGTACACTGGCGGAAATACTTCCACTTTTAAATCCTGGAAATTGTGTAGTGTAATCGTAGAATAACACACACATGCTCACGTTTTCCCGTCTGACCGCTCTGCAGGTTATTAAAGGTCAGCAGTATTTTCATTCAAGGTTTACATGAAACATTGCAATGAAGACAGCACTGAGTAGGTAACTCATACATAATAGATCTTTGTGTGAGTGTAGAATACAGCGTTCGTTTTTAGGCTGTGAAACTTCCTACCTAGGGAACAATGGACTCAGTTACCTGGTGGACGAGGTATGTTCCACATGAAGAGCAGCAACATTAATATTTAATCTGTCCAGTAAGATAAATATGTTTATAGACTCAAGTTAGAAGGATGAACCTTTTTGTTCTTGTTGACATTTTTTGAATAGTGTGTTTCTCTACGCTCATCTGTGTGTATGTGTGTGTGTGTGTGCGTGTGTGTGTGTGTGTGTTGGCTTGTTTTGTTGTGTTTATGAGAATATAATCTTGAAGGCATTTCTATATTTTCAGGACCTCTTTAAGTAAGAGTTTGACATAGGATAGGACATAGAGTAAAAGGTAAATTTCTCCGACGTTGAACAGGTTATAATTTTTTTTTTACATGTAAGTGGAGCGGACATATAGACCAAATTATAGAGAAGAAGTACACCTCAAATAAATCTTTCTCAAAGGAGGTTTTTGTCATGTTTAGTAGTTAATATCACACTTATGTGATAATATCTCACTTCTTGTATGTAGACTGGATGTTACATTGATTTGCTATTGAAAAGTAACAAGGCGGTTGTCTTCAGGCTGGTTTCCTTGATGTCAAGCCCAAAAAAAGATCATGCATCACGGAAATGCATACATGTTAAACGGCAGCTGTGGAAATGTAAAGCTATACATCCTAATGCTCAGTGGTGTGTGTACATACTGAGAGGATAAGACAGGTTCAAATGTATTGTTACCTTAAAAGGTAGAGGGAGTCTTTCAGCTGACCTGCCTCGACGTTTATCATCTCTCACACATGAGGAGAAAAAAGAGAAGCAGCATGTGACCTTTTCAAGAAGTTGTTTTTCTTCAACAGTTTCCTTTCTCGTATCCAGGAAGTTTTAATCATCGAAGCATAACACACAATAACGGAGGACACCCCAGGAGAATAGACAACCTTTGTCAAAAGCACCCTTGTAAATCGTTTCATGTTTTTTACATCATTATTCTTTAAATGAAGTCTTAGCTCCTCCACACATCTGCATGCATATCCCAGGGTTCAGGTTTTTGATAGCGTCTCATTTGCTGTCATTAAAGTGCTATTATTTCAGGACATGCATTCACCAAACAACCATGATGAGATGAGGCACCGGCGGATCTGTATCTTTGATGAGTGAGTGCTGGTCCTGTAACTGATCCAATCCCTTTTCATTATGCTTCTAATATGAGGTCTGAGATAAGTTTGTCTTCGCACATTAACTTCATGATTGTCACAGATCTCATTGACTCTCCAAGGTGACAACTTCATCCGTGTCTTCTACGTGTAGGTCTCCTCTTTTTCATCACAAGATAATTGTGTTCTGTCTGTTTTTTCAGATTTGCGCAATCACAAAATTGTCAACTGATTCTCTTGTTCAGGGTTCATAGTAAGTCAAGCTTCACAGAACTTCGAGCAATCAGCTTTTTGTGCAGCAGCGGCAGTGCAGCTTCAGAGTTCTGTGGACTGAGTCTAGCTGCTGGTCTTTACTTTTCGTGGCTCAATTGCTGCAGATCACTTTTAGAATTTCAGAAAGAAAGCTGCAACCAGCATTACCACAGGACAAGCAAACAGCTCATTCCAAACAGGCAGGTTCAGAACGGAAACTGCACTTTTTTTAGGGAAGGATGGAAAGATAAAAGAAGGACTGACTAATGCGTCAATGAAATAGAACAATTTCTTTGTCTACTAAACTACTGCATGATTGAATAGTCACTGTTTGGAGAAAGACATTCCTGTTAAGCATTAACATGTGTACACCCAAAATAAATTCCTTTGACGAGGCATGAAGCAAGCTTTAATTTACACCGACCCCCCGGGTTTCAAAGAAACCACAGGTGTCTGGCAGATTGTCACATTACTGAAGAGAGAGGCTGAAATATTGTACAGCAGAGACCAAACAGGAAATCAGAAATATCTGGTGATGTTTCTCAATACGAGGTATATTTTGTCGTTAGCATCTTGAACACACAAGCTTGATCCAACTCATGTCTTCAGAGAGGTCCCAGCAGTGCGTCACTGTTGCTGTTCATATAGACAAACAATCCTATTATGCATTCACCCATGCATCTTGTAAACTCCTACAGGACAAGTGTTAATCATTGCAGCTTGGATCTTACATGTTTAGATGTAAGCACTTTTTGGGGAGACCCTAAATGCTTAGGGTGAACACCTAATGGCCACACATGCTGTCTTCTGCATACCATCCCCCTATTCCTCTTAATTTACTGTTTGTGTCACCTGCCCCGGTCCTACAATGAATAAAATGCCTCCCAAAAATACATATTGAATATCATTCACTGCTTAAAATAATCATCGGAAAATCTTCCCGGAATAATTTCTGGCAAGCCACTGTAAAATACGATCATAATTCAGGCTTTCTTTGAAGGATGCAGCCTGCTAGATGCTCATGGAACATCAGCATGCACAGTTGGATCCTATCTGCTGACAACTGTTGAGAGAAGAGATGCTTCTTCAAAAACAGATTTTTTCATTAAGAGGGCAAGAATTTAGCTCTGTCATCAATCTCCATTTAAGTTCTGTTATTAATCATCAGCAAATGCACAACGGATGAGGTCAGTTAGTACTGTTCGTTCTCTTAAATTGTTTAAACATATCAAATTATACATTGTTCACCAGCTTCCAGCGGCTTAAATACATTTTTAAGCCGTACCATATAGTGAGTCAAATCAAATTTTGCGGTTCAATTTACGGCAATTTCTTCCTTTTAAACTATTAATAAATACTTTATTTAACAACCATATTTTTTAACTGGGTTTGGCAGGACTATCAGGGTGATAGCATCATTTGAGAATGTGCCTTGGGCTGTAATTTTCTGTCTTAAACACAAGCCAGACCTGAATCTGACCAGCATTCTGTTTTCGATCCAGACCAAAGCTCAATATGATCCCTGATTTCAGGAAATTGTTACATAAAAAAAATATAAAGATAGCCCGGCCCAAACGTAACCAAACTGGAATATCAGTTGAAAATTGTTGTCCAAACCTTTAGACACACGGCAACATTCATTACACAATCATAAATATGGATTTGAAATCAGTTTTTGCAGACACTAGAACACTTTGATAGAAATGAATTGGCTGTCAGCTTTTTAATTTATCTGTTTTCATATGTAGATAGTTGTTAATAGAGAGAAGCCAAAATGTCTTGAAACGGATACCAGGTGTACACCCCGGAAACCTCAAAATATTGGCTGTTGCCCCCTGAGACGAATTTGCCATTAGACATGAGCCGATGAACTCAAGAGATTGCTAGAAATCAAACAAAAGCCAAAGACTACATTGATTGAGTTTCTGTGTGCTGTAAATGTACCACTTCTGAGCAGAGGGCAGAAGATAAATGTTAGGAGCTTGATCACGCAGCTGCCTCCGTCTTATCCCGACTCACCCTGGATCGAAGTCAACAGCTGTGCACCCGTCACGACACGGCCATCCTCACCAAGTAGACAGCAGGACCTGAGGTAGTGGAGGGATTTCGCCCTGGAGAGCAGCGTGGAATCGAGTAGTGCTCACTCTGCTGTGTAATGCTACCGACCAAAATGTCTCCAGATGTACTCTCCACACATCAATCAACACAGCCTATAAAATACATATATTTACACCCGCATCAATTATTTGATTATGGTTGGTTTGAGACATTTTTCCAAAGGTCATTTTCAGGTTATGTGTAAAATCTAAAATCTATTTTTAATTCTATTCTAACTTGAAAACAATATTTCAAGTTAAGTTATTTTAAGAACTATAACTAATAAAAGTACCATATATACCTTTATTTGAAGAGGTTTATACTCACATTAGATAAATAATACAAAAATAATCAAATGTTATTAAGATAGATTTACAATAACAATATTCAGGACTTTCACCGTCGACAGACAATCTGTGGTGCACCTACGTAGTGTCAGATGAAAGGCTAGGCCAAGTGGAAACATGACTCAGATGATGAAATGGACCCCAAACTGGCATGCCAACCTCTGCCCCCAAAATCCCTCTTAATCCCAGCCTCTTCAGAACAAGCATCACTCCAAATGAGCTGTCTTCGGTGTAATGTGGCTACAGCGAGCGGCTCTGCTTTTAAGGTCCTATCATCAGAAAGATTTCATGCGAATCACCTTCCCCTGTTTACAAAAGCGGTGTTAATGTAGCCTCATTCAAATGATAATTGAGTGCTTGTTGTGAAAAATGCACTTGCAAAGAGAGCCACAGAGACATTTTATGGAGTTAAAGTGGGATTTTCACTGGGTTTTTCAAATGCTTGTGTTCCTCTCATCTGAATGATAATTTGAGTTTTTTCTTGGATGCTGTATTGGTATGGCTCAATGCCGTTTGACAATTGAAACATGCAGAGGCCATGCAGTGAGGCCTAGGGAAGAGAATAGGCACAGACAGGTTTGGCACTGAATTGGCATACATTGATTCAGTGGGAGGCAATGACGTGATGGGAGTTACCTGACACGCTGTTTCAAAAGCAGAGATCAGCCGTCACTTACGCTGAGTCACTGAAGCATGTGCATGGTATCATACTTTAAAAATTAAATGTATGTTCAGATGTTTCTTTCTTTTCTTTTCTTCCTTCTCTCAATAAGTGGTGAACCGATACCAAAAAGTGGGAGTATTTTTCCATGATAGCTACAATAAACCTCCTTGCTGAGTTTCTGGTATCATACTCTGATTTACAGCATTCAGCAATATTTTGCAAGACGTAGAACAATAATATGTTACAACTGCCAAGTTTGACCTCTTGATCCCATTAAGCCATTATCTGCAGGGAGAGATGATGGAACTACCTCATTTAAAAAAAAGCCTCCTCAGCAGTCCAATGTGATTATATACTAAAATATATACAATATTTTTTTGCTAACTCTTCCTATTAAAATATATTTTGATAGCATTAGATTAGATTTACTATGTACATTTACTAAGTTTCTGCATGCAGGTACACTTTACTTTAGCATTAGGGCCTATTACTTGTCACAGTGCAGCCCTGACTGATGGATCTCTACCTGTCCTCAATGTGTCTCGTTGGATTTCCACCTGTAGATGTTGGTCAAGCAATTGCAATCCTGACACCTGGTTTAAATGTACACGTGGTGTTAGTGAAAACTCTCAGCTCTGATTTGAGGGGTTTTGCATTCAAAATGGGTGAACACTGTAGGACTTGTACTAAATTTCTGCACATACAGAATTGAAAACTATTGATTTTAAATTTAAAAGCTATGATATTTGTAGTGGTAAAACCAGTCACCATGTGTTTTTACTTGCTGAAGATCAGACTGGAGATTAGAAGATCCAAAAACAACAGAAAGTAAACATGGCTGGAGTACAGATCTGGTAAATCATTACCAAGGAGGACATCAAGAATCTGTTGATCTCTGTAAACTCAGATAGCAGGAAATTTGGAACCATTCAAGTTTATTTTAACTTGTCAAATTACTTTCAACTCCTCATTAATAGATTTTTATTTTGATGGTCAAAGGGAAATGTCATGGTGACCTTTGACCACTGTAATCAATCAGTTTCAATTTAGAGTCTAAGTGGTAGCTTGTCAAAAGTTCAAGAAATTCACATTCAAGAGGCCAAAAACATGCTTTGTGAGGCACTTCGACCATCAAAATAAAATCTGTAAACCCTGGTGTCCAAGTGAATATGAGAGCCATTGACCACTGCATTTTATTCAGGTCATCAATGAGTCTGAGTGAATTGTGCTAAATATCATGATTCTAGGGGCATATCATGATGTATATTCACAGGAGCGGCACAATGAATATGACCCTGTGTACCTCCAGGCACCTAAATCTAATCGGCTAAAAACAGTGTAAATTACCTTATTCAGGGTCGAATTTAAATGCAGGGGCTTATGAACACTTGGATGACAGCATCTTTTTATTCTGATATTTTGTTTCATTTGAGGAAGTGGTCAACATTTGCTGCAATGCTGTTTACCCCTGAAACTCCGAAAGGGCTTTGTGGTCTCAAGCACTTCACCCATCCCTCCATCAGCATACTGGTGAGTAGATACTGAGTGGATTTTCATTTTGGAGAGAACTATCCTCTTAAAATATCATGTTTAAGAAAAACATTAACATATTTTTCCCTTTGGCTACTAAAATCAAATCTATTAATCCTTGAGTCCAAGTGATGTTTTGTGCCCGGAGATGTCACATTCTAAAGGCAAACAATGTGTGTGCGAGGTAATCCCTGACCTGGACCTTTGACCAGCAAAATGTAATCAATTTGCTGTTCAAAAAATTCAAGTGAACGATTGTACCAAATTCCCATGGGTGTTTCTCAGATATTGTACTCACAAAAAGGAAATGGACAACTGGAAATCATAATGCCCCCGGTCACAGGCATAAAAGTTTCAGTTAGTGCCAATCCCCATGGAAATTAAACTCACCTCTGCAGGGCTATGTTGATTTTGGCTCTTGTTACATTTTTTTGTCGCTTACATTTACCGTAAGATTGAGTGTAACTCTTACATTTCATAACAAACTTGGTTGTTAGTTTTTATAGGGGAGGATAGTCTTATCTTTTAGAGTTGTTGGGGGTGTGGGGGACTACACCCTTTCAGTAGAGAACTGTATACTTGTTATACATTGACCAAATTAACTTTTAGAAATGAATAGTGATCCCACCATTTAGTTAGCAGCATTAACTATAGGATGTTCAACTTCACAGGAAAATTCTCTGTCTGTACATGCAGAGGGGAAGTGTGGTATTGCTGTGAGGTGGTGGTAGTATGATGGCAGAATTTGCAGGTTATCAAGGGGGGAGAATTTGTTATCCCTGTGTTTAAAAACCGGATGGTTAGGGTTAGGGTTTGTGGAAGTTGTGCGATGTAAATCTATTTCACATAGATAAACATAAATAAGACGAATTTGTTTGCCTAAACTCCAGAGTAGAACCAGGGGAGTGTAGTATTGGGTTGATAGAAAAACTAAAATATGTAAAAGTTAAGATGTTTTGTAGGATGAAAAAATTATCATGTAGGCTAAATCCATACTTGCCCATCTCCATCGGGTCAACTACTGGACCATTGAAGTCAGACATCCAGTGGAGCAGATAATTACAGATACATATAGCAAGCACTAACATTTAGACAAACATCAATTCATATCTCATGGATGGACTCCAGATTATACAGGGTAACGACTTGGAGCTTGCAGTTTCAACACTGAATTGATTCAATGAACATGTCGGTCTTTCCCATTTCGCCAGCTGTTGGAGCAGCTGATTAGATATGAGGAATGTCGGTGGGAAGAGAAGAGCAGGGTCTGAAAACACTGAGCACGTCTGATCTATTGGTGTTCTGCTGCTCCGTGGTGGAAGGATTGATCACTGCTTCAGTCATTTGTCACCGAGGCCTCAACTTTACATCTACCTGCTGAGGTTTTGCGTGGTTAGATAATTTAAAATGTATTTATTAGGTCAGTCAATGCTGGGGGAAGCATTATGTTTCTGACCTCTTGCTCTGCTGTTCTCACCACTTGATAGATGACTGCACAGATCGCACATGTTTGTGCATTTCCTCTGTAGCTTGAGTGTTTCAGCTTGTTCCAGTGATAATTCATTGTTTTCGTTCCTCTTCTATGTGTGCACAACAACTCTTTCCCAGAAGACAAAAATCTGGGCTGTCTGACTCACAGCCCTCAGTTCACAGCGGAGATCTGCCCCTTGGCGAATACCAGACTGTTGTGCCTTTATAAATCTTTTCTTGCCGTTCTCGAGCCACCACATGTTTTTCAAACGCTCACGACTCAAATTGATGCTGACACAAAGGTTGAACTTTTGTAATTCACAACCCTTCGTGCAACTTCATATCCATGTGTGTTGCAATTCTTCTTCACTTTTGTCTTGGTCTTTCAGTGAACGTAAAAGATATTTCACACTATTTGGTCATTTTGTTGGCATGAACAACAACACGTGTTTATTTATAATTAGAAACAGGCAGGAATGCTGTTTGAACTTAATGTCAGTTGACACGAAGATACAGGGTCCACCATCATTCAGTGCATCTGGAACACCAGAGCAGAAACACCAGTCCAACTTCAAAACACAGGAACAAATGAAAACCTATATGGTTGTAGAATCACTCCGGATTTCACTCCAATTATCTTTGTAAAGTTGCTTTCAGTCATGAACTGTACCCCAGAAATTTTTCTGAAATTATCTGGAGGGGCTGTATGAGAGAAAAACTAAAGTGAGTGACCCCCATGTGGTGATGCAGAGGGAAAATGACTTTAAACTGAAAAAACTAACGGAATACAAATATCGTCGGGTGAAAGAAAAGTGCCATAGACATGGAACATGCCGATGTCGATTTCAACTTGGAAAGACAGGACATTTGGGAGCCTGCTGGTAATAGGCCGAAGCCACTGTCGATGTGCTGTTACCAAAAACTTGATGTGATCATGTCCTGCCTCCTCTGTGGTCTACCCAGAATTTTCCATAAATGCCTCCGTTTTTGTGAACACTTTCAGAAAATGTCCAGACCAAATTTTGATAACTGCTTATGAGAAACAGGGTAATGTGTCTTCCCATTACAGATCCTAGTTTGGCAAAACAATACAAATAACAGAGAAGGCTGCTCATCTCCATGTGAGTTCTGGCTGCAGCTCCAATAAATTCCGGGTGAATCGGATGCCTCAATTTAGTGACGAGTTAATGTGGCACAAAAGTTGTATTTTGCACAGTCAGAAAAAACACTTCATGAGAACTGTGGTGTATAGAGGATCGTTGTGTAGTCTGACCGTGTGGAGTTTCCATGTTCATGGCTGTGTGTCAGACTGAGTTGTGATAGGCTCCAGTCCCCTGCTGCTCCTGCCGAGGTAAAGCAGTAGGTGGAGATAACACATGGGGCCCTGTCTAAGACATTTGGGAGGAAATGGAAGGCCGAAGGTGAGCCTGGCTTTATCACCTTAAATCCGTGCCCCACATCACTCATGCTGTTATGGCTGGACAGCAACAAAACATATCCCTGGAGCCTGCTTCAAAAAAGCCTCACGGAGTAGTGGAGGCTATCATCGTACATTTTTGTAAACGGTTTTAGGATGAGAGACAACATTCACACATGGGTGTAATGTTTGGGTGATGCGGATACTTTTGAGGCTCATCTCTTTTGACATTTTCTCCTTCAGTTTTCTTTGGTCCTAATCCCAATCACATGAGGGTGGTTAATCTAATCTAGAAGTGCTGATGCCCGTCGGTCTCTCGCTGTGCCTCTTAGCTGTTGACACAGAGCAAGCCAAGCTGTCAGTGTTATTCGAGGTAAAAGAGGCCTCCGCTGAAGTCCTGGGGTTTCAAGAAATGTCTCTCTCAAAACTAGCTCTTGAATATTTTAAACCCACTGTTTTTATTTACTTTCAGATATGTGAAGCAAACAATTATGTTGATTAAGTCCTGATAACTGATAACTAACATTGTACAAGCAAATTAGTGCAAGACATTGTGTTAAATGTATTTGTATAATACTGTGGGACTAAAGTGAATGTTGTATATGATTTGCTGAAAGCTACCGGTACTCCAAACCAATCAAGCAGTTACCTCTGAATGCCTGAGATTGTTGTTCAAGTATAAAGTACAACAGCAAACAAACATATTTAGAGGCTCTTATCAACAAGAAGTGTTTGAATTATCTACATTTACAACACATTGAATAAGAAACAAAAACACTATTAAGTGATTTTTCTGAACGCTTAATGTCCCATTTTTCATTCTTTTACTATATTAACCCTGGCACAGCCTGCTGAAAGAGAAAACAGATTAACAATTTCATCAATCCATCCTGTCATAGCAGATCTTCACCCGTCACTGACATAAAACACATCTCCCCAGCCCCATTTCCCAGTATTTGGCCACAAGAGCTGCCTTACATACGTTAGTTTTTCCAGACCCATTGTGTATTCTGGAGATTGCACCTAGGGGTTGAACATATAATAATGGTATTGAAGTCATGAAGCAAGATTAACTTTTATCTCAAGTGAAGGAGAAGGTAGAAAGATTTACAGGTAAAGGTGCAAAATAGACACTGGCAACCACTTGCTGATTGGGTCTTTCTGGTCATTACGAGGCCTTCACCGATTCGTACGGGCCCGATCACGTGACCTCTTTCAGAAGAAAAAAACGACATACTAGCTATACTACCAGCATTAGCCGCTGCTACCAGTGTAGATAGCAAAATGGATTGAGGGGCTTAAGTGAATAAGTTATCTTCATTTTTTATCAAATATATATATATATATATAGTATCTCCTCTTTGACTTTCTTAACAATTTATTTTTAATATCCTCACAATCACACAATTTAAATACTCAGCAGTTCACACAGAGACAATGGTGTTTTTTTTGTTTTCACTAGGTTTATCACAAGAGCAGTGTTAGCCGCCCCGAGCGGTCGAGACGCCGTGGGAGGAAAAACACACTGTTAAGGTATGGTTCAGGCTTGAGCAATTTCATTCTCCATGGTGCACAGGTGATACAGCATCCACACACATTCTCTAGATGGCTGTCAATTCATTCAGCCGGCACAAACCATCTTCGAAGAACCCCACACATAATACCCAGGATTAAAAAAAAGAATAAATATTTACATAAAACCATTACAAAAAATACGCATAAACAATTACCAAATATTTACCATCCCAGATAAGTATGAAATTATATATAAAAAAAGAAAAAAATTATCCCAAAACTTCCTCATCAGTAGGTGGTTCTATCACCATAGCAACCAGATGCTAAGATTTGAAGTAGAAGATCATTTTGATTGCCAGGGACCCTCTCTCAATACCTTCTTAGATGCAAGTTTGAAATGAAACCACTGTATAATATGAAGCTGCTGCTGTTGCATGTTGATAATGTGCTGTTTCTGTTAGCCTGACGTTGTCATACTCTCAATTCTAGTCAGAATGTGAGTCTGATACCGCTTCATTGGGCTGTGATATCGGCGTGTTTCAACTGAACCAGGAAATAAAATTCCTCTTCGCTCAATTGGATAGACCTACACTGCAAAAACGTATATTCAATCAAATTATCCTATATCAAGCAAAAAATGCCTATGGGGTAAGCTTTTTTAGCTTGACAAGATTTCTTAAAATAAGCCCAAAATTCTTAGCTCTGAAAGACTAAAATGAGACTTTAAACTAGACAGAAAATCTTAAATTAACCCGAATTCATCTAAAACAAGCAATGAAAAAAACACTTATTTAAGATTAAGTTACTTAAAATTAGAATTTAAGTCTCTTGACTAAATTAAATCTAAGAATTAAAACCTTAATCTGGGATTGATAATGAGCATAAAAGTAGTTAAAATAAGACATAATTTCTTAAAACAGCATAACATTCTCATTTAATATTTTTTTATTAACTTTGCAATACAATTGCTCAACTCAACATCCAAAAAAGGACGACTTCCACATTCCAGAGCTATCATAATCTAACAGATTGAAAAGCCAGTTTTGATTTGAACCTCACTATCAAAAAAAACATTAGTTATTGTAGCAGCATACTACATCAATAAACACCATGTTGCAGCTGCTTTGCAGCATATTTTCCCAAAAGAAAGGTCTCACCAACAAATGTGTCTAACTTTGATGAACTTTTTTTTAAACAGAACATCAACTTTCTTTGAAAGTCTTACAACAGGCAGAGTGGGGCAGAGTGATGGACAAAGGGACTCATTCACTGAATGACTTCCATTCACCCATCGCTTTTTTGTAGTGAGGGGTCAAATCCTGCTCATAAATTGAATCTTGAAGTACCACTGTCTGCAGTACTGAGAGTAGTGTAGAAATGCACTTGGGGTAGGTCATGTGCAGGTTATAGTAATATGCCATGACGTAGATAAGCTCCTCATTAAGTCTGTCCATGGTGAAGGTGGTCACAGGTGTTTTTCCGATAGCGATCATGTAGTTGTCCTCAGAAACTAGCAGAACCGGAGAAGACAGCGTTGTTGCTGTTGCAAGAAACCATTAGGATCCTCAGAAGTCTAGATGACACAAATAAATCAAGAAGATTAGAAAAAACATTGCAAGTAACATAAACTTAAGACCTGGACTAGGACATTAGTGAAATCATATTGTACTTTAAAACACATAGTCACAGTAACCCCTCAGCATTAAGCCATCTGCAAATGCTGAATGCACAGCTAGTTCCAATGATGTTAGTACTACATTAAGTACACTAAGGAAAACACCTAAAAAGAGCCTCGCTGCTTGAGCGAGGCTCTTTTTAGGAGTCTTCATGGCCTTCTTCATCACTCCATAAAACTGGACCTTTAAATAGAAGGTTTTCCATCTGTTTTGCATCTCTGATATGCAGTGCTTAATTTGTAAATCACAAGGTGCCGGAACGCAAAGTACATATGACAGCGCAGGGATGACGAGACGGGCACAGGTCCCGGAACGCATACAGAAAACAGTGCTGAAGAAAACAAATGCCCACTGACAATGCTGTGGGACTTACAAGCCTTAATTTCAAACAATATCCATGGTATAAATTTTATGACAATAATTTACAATTATTTTAGACTATACTGCACAGCACAGGAAAATGCCCTCATCAACACAGGTGGGACTTGCAGTCAGCAATTAATTTCTCAACATAGATCTAACTTGTAAAACATAAAAAATTACAATAAATCACATAAATCTTCCATTATTATTATTTAAAGATTGGCACGGCGGCCTATTAGACAGTATGCTCACCATATTTAGTTTTCCAAAACACCCCACATCACGACCATGTCCGGATTCTCCTCCTCCTCCCTGTTTCGTGTTTTACTGCGTGTGTCTGTGGCATTTCTGTGTCGTTTGGCCACCCACGACCTCACGTACGGGATTGGATTGAATTTAGCAAGGGGGGGTCCAACAAGATTTAGGAAGAGTAAAGATGATATGGTGGATGTCAGGAGAGAGGTACGGGTGGGAGTTCATTTGCGAAAATCCGCGCTCACATTCAGCACTCGCAATAGGAATGCTGTTGAAAGCAACAAGTAACTAGTAACTCCATCAGTTCATCAGGGATGTCTTTTCCATCGGAGTCTCTGTGTTTTCTGTAGGCCCGTATGACTGTGCGCGGGTTGGCAATGTTAAAGCGCTGGCACAGCGACTCAACCTCAGTCTTTCCATATAGCGCACCTGCGTCCTCGGGCCAGTACTGTGCGTAAAGCACCTTCAGCTCCTCAATTAACTTGTTATATCCAGTTTTATCAGGCAGCCGGCCTCCTTGAGATAACATACGTTCCTCCAAGTTCTTAGCCACAGTTAGGAAAAACTGCTTTGGGTCGAGTTTTTTGTCACTTGATTTTCCTCCATTCAATGTGACACCATGGAGAGAGTTTTCCTCAATTCCCCTCTGGCTCAGGTCAGTGTAGGTTACTGTGCATGAGTCCCACTCTTTTGTGAGTTTCATCCCCCCCGTCTTCTCTGGCCCCAAAGTCCCGACCGCCTTACACGTTGTACAGCCCAAACCTGAATTTTCCATAAGAAGCTAGGGGTAGTAAGTCTGTTTCACCTTGAACTGAGTTGCTGTCAGTGTGCATCCCATCCCTGACCTGTTGCTGGACGTCCCACACTCTTCTCCACTCAAAGCGTTCTCCTCTCCTTCTGAATCCTGCTGTGAAATCAAGCCAGCTGAGTTTTTGTCTGCGAAGCGGGGTGCATCAACAACAGATCTCCGAGTCTTTCAAATGACGTCGTTCTATCTTAATAAACAACATGAAATTCATGGGATTTGTTCTGTAAATTATTATATGAATATTATTGTTTTATTTTATACATTTAAAAAAACAAAAATTAATATTAACAGAGCTGCCAACTTTTCAAAAAACCTTGGAGTGAGATTTTGTCAGGGGTGACCAAAATATAGCCGGGCAGCAGAAACCACAAGTTGCAAACACAAAAATCAAATGAGAGATTTATTACAAAACGTCACATCAGCGGCAGTGTGTCTCTAGCAGCCGCCGAGGCAAATCCAAGCCAATCCAACCGACCAACTCATCCAGCACCTGAAAAATAGATTCAGATAAAGTACATTCTGATGACTTTTAAAAAAACATTACTTACATGATCCAGTGCTCTGAAACAAGGGTAAGCCTCTAGAATTTGTGTTGCTGTCTTGCTCCTTTAAAAACATCAGAGGTGATGAAGTATCTTCGAGACTCAAATTCCAAAAACACTTTTTTATTTTATATCCACTGTTGAAATGGACTCAAAGCAGAAATGTCTAAACTAATGACATATTTATGTATATGAACCAGATTTAAACTGTGATATTGGAAACATTTTGTACTGTTAAACTGTTCTGTTGTACTGTGAAAGACAAACCTGACCTTTTCATCTTTATTTACAACAGGCCATATAGCCCGCCGCCTCAAGACATTTTCAGGACCAGGGAAGAGGTCTTTGATGTCGTCTCGGGAAGGCGAGGGGAGTAAGTCTTCTCCAATATTAGCAGCTGGAATATAGAACAGTTTACAGTTAATGTTCCGAAGCGAGGCGTGAGCGCTAATCCCTAGCGCGCCGGCGGTTCACACCAGGCGCGGTAGCGACGCCGAAGCGCCACTGTTATCAGCCTGCAGTAAAAACGGCATTTAATAATTTTTCTCAAGCATACACTTACTTGTTGCTCCAAATTTAACTGCAACAGCGTTCCAACATGTTTCCTTTTTAGTGTTGTCTTTATACAACGTGTTCTGAGGATCATACATCTCTGTACTTCTCCACTTCAATTATTAATTTAATCAATGTTGACGAACTTCTCCGCTGTTTGCTCCGTTAAATGTCGGGTGTCGAGGGTAAATTACGTATTCTCCACTCAAACCTATGTGGACAATACGTAGCCACCCCCTCTCTCTCTCTCTTTATCTTTGACTGCTTGTGTGGCTGTAGTGGAAGGGCAGAGGGGGGCATTTAATAATGTGGTCGGTAAAAGTGGTAAAATTAAAACTCCTGGACAACAGAAGGTGAATACAAAGTATGGGATGCATATTTGATCATTTACATCATATAAAATATGTCGTCAATATCGTTTAAAATAATTTTTCAGTGTGTTTCCTGTCGCGATACGCTCGCGTCAAGCGAAAAAAATAGACTCGACGCCAAAACGATCGCTTCACGGCGCTAGGCAGCCGCGGCACAACGCTACGCTTCAGCGTCCAGTGTTGGAACGCGACATTCCCGTGTCCCATCTTCTTCGCGACCATCGGGGCCAGCTAATAGATTAAACTTTTTCCGAATCCCGTAGGAAGGACGGCAAAAACATATTTCCAGTCTCTCTCTCTCTCTCTCTCGCTTAAACCAGCCAGTCTGTCTCTCTCCCTCTCTCTCCTTCTCTCTGCGTGTGTCTCTCTGTGTCTCTCTATCTGTGTTAATTGTTTTATATTGAATGTATGTCAAAAGATCAAATTCACCTAAATCTTATACACTATTTCATCCTGTCACCTGCAGACAAAAGCCACCTGCAGACAGAAGCCATTTGACTCAAGTTCCACACAAGAACGGAAACTTCTTCTGAAAATAGTGCATCAAATGTTCGAACAGCCTCATCAACAAATAGATCTGCTCTCTGTTGTAAACCATGCAGCAACCAGATATCGTGATGAGCCTCAGGGCCGAACTCCTCCGAGCCATCAAGAAGATTATGACTCTTGAATATGGAACCGTATCTCTGAAGGAGAAGGTGGTGCAGCTGGAAAACCAGCTTAAAGACAGAGATGATGTCATAAAGAAGGAGGTGGAGAAAGAGAAAGAGAAGGAGAAGGAGAAGGAAATTCAGGCTCTGAAGGAGAAGGTGGAGCAGCTGGAAAACCAGCTGAAAGAAAAATATGGTGTCAGAAAGAAGGAGGTCAAGAAACGGCGCGCTCGCCTCAGGGCCTATCTGGACTGCCTGGCTGAGCTCACTGACTATCAGGCCAAGGCTAAGATCATGGAAGCAAGTCTGCACCAGGAGCCACCTCAGCCTGATACAAGCTGTACTAGTGAGGTGGAGAAGGAGAAGGAGAAGGCGAAGGAGAAGGAGATGGAGAAGGAGAAGGAGAAGGAGAAGGAGAAGGAGAAGGAGAAGGAGATCCAGGCCCTGAAGGAGCAGGTGGAGCAACTGCATCATCAGTTGATTGACAAAGATGGCGTCATAAAGAAAGAGGTCAAGAAAGGGCGCGCTCGCCTCAGGGCCTACATTGACTGCGTGGCTGAGCCCACTGACTGTCAGGCCAAGGCTAAGATCATGGAAGCAAGTCTGCACCAGGAGCCACCCCAGCCTGATACAAGCTGTAGCAGTGAGGTGGAGAAGGAGGAGGAGAAGGAGAAGGAGAAGGAGGGCCAGGCCCTGAAGGAGCAGGTGGAGCAACGGCATCATCAGTTGATTGACAAAGGTGGCATTATAAAGAAGGAGGTCAAGAAACGGCGTGCTAGCTTCAGGGCCTACATTGAATGCATGGCTGAGTTACTGACTGTCAGGGCAAGGCTAAGATTATGGAAGCAAGTCTGCACCAGGAGCCTGAGACAAGAAGGAGCAGTGAGGTGATGGTCAACAAGGAGAAGGAGAAGGTGCTTGCTTCAGGGCCGAAAGGAGACAAAACGGCAGCAGGAGACAACTCCAACTATGGGACTGAGCTGCAGAAAGGGAGAGTTTGTGATGAGCTGGAGTCTTACTGCTAGTTTGCCCGCTATTCCATCCCCTTCCTTGTCTTCAAACGCAGAGAAGGACAGCAGGGAGGAAGAGGTAGTTGGGGGAGGGCTGGTTGAGGATGAGTCAGGTCAATCAGATGCGGCCTCTGATCTTGAGCTTAAGCCTCCTCGTACTCTGCCCTGACTTTCTCAGCTTTCCTACCCTAGGGTAAGTGATGATGCCCGCCATAGGCTACAGTTAGCGCGTTTGCAAATGGAGGCGCAGGAGAAAGAGAGAGATGCCGAATATGGTCATAATTCTTGCTCAAGAGAGCGCTAAAAATAAAGAAATGGATTATTTTTTGGGAAATGATCTCCTGATGCGGAGATGGAAATCTCCCGCTGAGTTTGATAATGAGTAGAGTAATGTCTTTCAAATTGTTGTGCCTACACAGTACCGACAGTCCGTTTTATCTCTGGCTCATGAACATCTCTGGTCTGGTCATCTAGGTATTACAAAAACCTATGACTGAGTGTTGCGACATTTCTTCTGGCCAGGTTTGAAGCGAGATGTGTCTTTGTTTTGCTGTACGTGCCATGTATGTCAGATCACGGGGACGCCTAATCAGGTTATTAAGCCTGTGCCTCTTCACCCGGTCCCGGCTATAGGGGAACCGTTTGAGCACGTATTTGTTGATTGAGTTGGCCCTCTGCCAAAAACAAAATCCGGTAACCAGTTCCTGTTAACAATCATGTGTGTAGCTACCAGGTATCCTGAAGCTATCCCTCTTAGGAGTATAACAGCTCAGTCAGTAGTAAGGGCCCTGATCAAGTTCTTTTCTACTTTCGGCCTCCCTAAGATCGTGCAAACTGATCAAGGTACCAACTTCCTTTCGGGTATTTTTAAACAGGTGTTAATAACCCTGTCAGTAGCTGTGAGCCCAAATGCAGTGAGTGATTAGGATGGGCTGAGTTTGCGCAATGCCCTGCAACAGACCCCTCGGTTATCCAATTCAGAGCTGTTGGTGAAACTTCTATCCTTAATATGTCATTTAAGCAGGGAGCAGGAAGCTGACCTACTCTGCCTCATCTCCGAGTTCCCCTGTCTGTTTGGCGATGTGCCTACCCGAACTACGGTTATAGAGCACAACATAGAGGTGGGTGAGTCCAGGCCTATTAAACAGCACCCATACAGGGTAAATGCATACAAAAGATCTCTGATGAAAAAAGAGGTTGATTATTTACTGGAACATAATTGAGCCCAGCCCAGCTCCAGTCCATGGAGTTCTCCGTGCCTATTAGTTCCAAAGCCTGACGCTACTGTCAGATTCTGTACAGATTATCAAAAGGTAAACCATGTAACTGTGCCTGACTCATTTCCTATGCCCCGCGTAGATGAATGCGTGGATACCATAGGATCAGCTCTTTTTGTCACGAAGTTAGATCTATTGAAAGGTTATTGGCAAGTTCCCCTTTCACCACGTGTTTCTGCTATCAGTGCTTTTGTGACTCCTGACAACTTTGATGGCTTTTGGCATGAGAAACGCTCTGGCCACTTTCCAAAGGTTGATGAATATTGTGTTTAGTGGTGTGCCTAACTGTACGGCTTATATGGATGATGTGGTAATACACTCGTCAGAGTGGACTGCTCATGTGGACTCGCTAAGAAATGTGTTTCAGCAACTGGCTGATGCATCCATGACACTGAACCTGGCAAAATGTGAGTTTGGGAAGGCGACTGTGACCTACTTGGGTAAACAGGTTGGCGGAGGCCAAGTATATCCCTTGGAGGCCAAGATCGCAGCAGTCACGTCTTTCCCAGTGCCCCCCACACGGCAGTAGTTACGCCGATTCCTCGGAATGACGGGTTACTACAGAGGGTTCTGTAGGAACTTCTCTTCTGTTGCAGCCCCAATGACTGACTTAATCAGTCAATTGGTAAAATGTGTCTGGTCAGAAAAATGGCAAATTGCCTTTGAGTGCTGCAAATTACTTTTGTGTAATGCACCAGTACTGATTGCTCCTGATTTTAGTAAACCATTTTCCATTGAAGTCGATGCAAGCGATATAGGTGCTGATGCAGTTCTCACTCAGATGGATACTGAGGGTTTGGTACACCCTGTAGGATTGTTTTAGAAGAAGTGTAATAGTAGCCAAATGAACTACTCTACTATAGAACAGGAGACGTTGGCTTTGCTGCTCTTGATCCAATTTCTTTGAGGTGTATGTTGGTTCTAGTGCGGAGCCTGTGCTGATATACACGGATCACAATCGCTGGTGTTTTTGCATCGTATGCACAGCCACAACCAACGATTAATGAGTTGGTCTGTGTTTATCCAGAGTTACAACCTGGTGATCCACCACAAAAAAGGCACCGAGAATTTGCAGACGCTGTGTCTGTTGTTTCCTCCTCCTGACTGGTGATGCCTGCAGGGACCGGAAGGGGAAGCTCTCGTATATTTGCACATACAGGAAATTGCCTTGGTGTGGTTGGTGCACTTTACAAACAACAAATTAAAAACAACAATATCGAACAATATAACAATATAAAAAAACAACAATATATACATTAGAAGAGTTACGTGTTTTTAAGGTGCAGAGATTGATGATAGTGCCAGTAATATAGAGTTATAAATTATGTGCAAGGGTGGGTGGGGGGTGGGGGGGTAGGGGGTCAGCAGAGTCAGTGTGATGCCGAGTCAGTGTGATGCAGGGGGCTTGTTTGTGAGCCCCACTGCCATGGGGAAAAACTGTTCAGGTGACGCAAGGTTTTAGTCCTGATGGCCCGGAACCTTTTCCCAGACGGGAGTCTCTGGAACAGGTGGTGAGCGGGATGGGAAGGGTTCAGCGATGATCTTGCCTGCTACAGATGAAGAAGCATCATGGCCGCTCATCTCACCTGGTTCCAATAACAAATCACCACACCTGGTCCAGATCTACAATCAACCCTTCCCCTTTAAATAGTTCTTTGTTTTTTGTTAGCGAGAGAGAGGCATTTTGGGAGGAGCTGTGACAGAGCGCTGTTTGTTTTGTTTGGTTGAGCTTAGATATTTGCTGGTGCATTGATTTAGTTTTACCTGTATTATTTAAGTTGTTAGCCGCCTGCTTTTGTTTTGTCTTTGTGTAATGATTTAAAATGGTTCAGAGATGACAGTTAATATCAATTTGGTTCAACACGTATCCAGAATAAGACGGGACGGGAGGCTGAGATATCAGAAAAAAAGAAAAAAAATGATTTAATAGAAATGATTTAAAACAGACTGCTCAAACAGTAAAGTGACATGTGCAAAGGTTGGAAATGGCTGGCCTGGACTTGATATAAATGACAGCTTGAAAAATAGAGAAATTAGAGGCTCCAGACCCAATTGTACAATGCTAAAATATCATGCATTAAAAACCAAACACAACACACTTTAAGAAAATCACTGCAAGCGATATACAACAACAAAATGACCTCTACTTTATGGAGCCAATAATTCACCACCATTCAAGTCACTACCACTGAATTGCACAGTCCCAGTCAACCATATATATTGCACCTTGCCATATAACCTCCGGTTAGGTTAATTAACACATCCAGAACGGGGGAAAATGACACTGGTAAAAGTATAAAACTGTATTTAGAATTTATCCGTTACACGTAGGTTTACTTCTTGTTAATACCCCAGGTTAGAGTGAGCACCTCCCGCTGTACTTTTGGGTGCTAAGCACCTGTAAAGGGGGGGGAAGGGTTCCTTTATGTTCTTTTCTTTGGTGCCACTGACAGTCCTTGCTGATCCTTGTGTAGCTTGGTTTAAATAAATACTTTCTTTTGCCTTATATTGTGTCATAGTGTCTGTGTGACCGCAACCTCACTTCCCCAAACCTGTTGCATTTATGTTATGTCCCACCCCGAGCCAATAGGGGTAACACCAACTGACTGAATAATGCTCTTATTTTAGTGAAAATAAGTTTAAAAAATGAACTATATCTCCGTAAAAACCTTAATACAACTGGAAACACGTTAAAACAACCGTGGACACCGTAAGAACTTAAGGCCAAATTATATTCGGGTTGCATGCATGCACGCAAGACACGCAACACGGCCCTTTCGGGCCCTCTGGCGGCTTGCGTGCGTCCACCAATTTTGCTAACTACATGACAAAACGACGCGGTTTGTCGTGTAGTGGAGGACTATTTTGAAGATGGATCAACTAGAGGAACGTTTGGCTGAAGAGGTTCGCAAGTACGATCACTTATACAACCCGTCCTTGTCCGAGTACAAGGACACACAGATGGCCCTTAACTCATGGAAGGAGATCTCGGAGAATGTCGGGTTGAACGTCGACGAGTGTCTGAAGCGGTGGAGGAGAATCCGGGACAAATTTGTCCGTCAAAAAAAAATGATGAGGAGCAGCAGTGGATATGCAGGGGGGAAGAATGTCCCTGCATTTTATGTATTCCTCTCGTGGTTGGGACCACATATAAAACACCGGGAGACGTCGTCCAACTACGACAAGGTAAATATGAAGTTCTGGGTTTTTAAACAGCCGCTGTGTGTTCGAGCTAGTACGCTAGCAGTATAATCAGAGATGGAGAGTTTACATGGTTGGAGTATTGGGGATAACGGGATAAATGTTAGAAAAGAGCCTGCATTGCAGATATAATGCAATTGACTGTAACCTTTGCCATTGTAGCTACAGGCTGTTTTCATATCGCTAAAGAACTGTAGGCGAATATTGCCTACACACGTTTTCCATTGTCGTTAGTAATCCATTCCATAAAAATCTCCTGGTCATAGACTGTGTGTATGGACAAAGAGCCACTGCCTGTTCTTAAAGTGCCCACACTGATGTAAGGAATGCAGTTATGATACTTTCACCATTGTAGCCATATGCGATTTCAATATTGCTAACAGACTAACTATATGTTATTTTGTTATCATCAACAGCCCTTAACTTCACCATCTACATCATCATCTGAGGCCCCCCCGAGCCATCCACCCCAGCACCTGAGGCCGCCGTCCAGCCATCCACCCCAACACCTGAGGACTCCGTCCAGCCATCGATATCCTATTCTCCGCACCCAAGTTAACTGCCTCTGTCCAACCCTCCAGCCTCCATGATGTTGACATCTCCTCTGTTCCGCACAGCCCCAAAAGAAAGGCTGAGGGAGCAGGACAACGTGGCGCTGGATTCTCTGGAACAGAGAATGTCTGAGATTAAGAACAAGGAGGTGGATGAATTCTCACATATGGCGCTACTCTGGCAAACATTATGCGGCGTATGCCCGCAGCGACTCTGCATCGAGCCCAGCGCACTGTTTATAACAAGGCTATGGACTTTTTAATGGAATGAACCGCAGACACTTTTTTGATTGCACTTTGTAAACAGTTTGTCTCAACTTTGTTTACTTGGAATTGTTTTGCAGTGGTTTTTGCACTTTGATATTTTGCACCTTGTTTTTATTTTTCTTGTTTGTTATAATAAAAATTTGGTTTGCTATGAAACTGTTGGATGTTGTTTTTTACAATTCTATTTACAATTCTAACAGTCAGCATAACAGGTAAGATCATCAGGTCATCCAGGGTCAAGTGTGCCAGCGACACTGCTGTTCTGCATTTGCACCATGCCTTGCAGCACAAAAGAATTGCATCAATTCATTTAGGACGCATATAGGTGCTCATACAGTCTGCTTTATAAACAACAGGACTGCTCATATGTCTGAAGACAGTATGCTGCTTCTTTGCACTTTGTTAATAGTTCTCTAGTATTATTTGAATAGCTTGTGTGTGGCAACTGGTTTGTATGCAAAGTAAAGACAAAATAAGACAACAAGTGGGTAAAGAAACAGTTGTATATTTATAATTCTAAAAGTCACCATAACATGTATCATCAGGGGCCAAGTGTGCCACGGGACACTATGTCGTTCTGCCATGTAACCGCTCCCTCTGGTCTCAGAAAGAATTGCGAAAATTCATTGCTCATAGCCACAGCGATTCTGGTGGAACGGCTCCTTGCCATCGGTGGTCTCTGTGAGAGATTAGAGTCGCCAGCCACCACTCTGCGCCACTCACCAGGCTGTACTGATCCTCCTGAGTCTGCGTCAGAGAAGCTGGGTGGGATGTAGCGGCTGCCGGATGTGTTTGCCTCATCTGTATAGGCCAGGTAATTGTGTAGAACAACACAGGCCTTGACAACATCCACAGCTTTGTCTGGCAGGAACTCAATTGCCCTGCCAAGAATCCTCCAACGTGCCGCCATGATCCCAAAGGCATTTTCAATGATCCTCCTGGCTCTGGACAGTCTGTAGTTGAAAATCTGCTTCTCCCTGCTCAGATTTGCCCCTGATAATACAACAAAAAATGCAGAGTGTTACTGAATAGAACATGCTTGCACCACAATCATAGATAAGATACAACATTCTTTCACAAATCTATGCAATTCATTTATGGTTTGTGACATACCTGGAAATGGTCGCATGATGTGGTTGTGCAGGGGGAAGGCAGCATCAGCAACAATGACGTGGGGGGCATCGGTCGTGGTCCCGAGAAGAAAAGTTGATGGCGGCAGGTTCATCTTGCTGTCGAGCAGCTGTGATCCAAATGCGCTCTCCTTAAAAATGCCACTGTCGCTCTCCCATCCACATCCCCCGACGTCCGCCATGGTGAAACGATACCTGGCATCGCACG
Organism: Platichthys flesus; assembly: GCF_949316205.1. Taxonomy (NCBI): domain Eukaryota; kingdom Metazoa; phylum Chordata; class Actinopteri; order Pleuronectiformes; family Pleuronectidae; genus Platichthys; species Platichthys flesus. The sequence goes on along the minus strand of NC_084950.1, from coordinate 21,870,944 downwards.
TTGCCATCAGGACAATAGAGTGACTCCATCAACAAGGGACCCTGAGCAGGGGCTGTGATATGTTTTAGTAATTTGCAAATGTATGCAAATTAGCACATTTTAATTTGTTATAGCCTAATCTACATATTAAGCTGGCGATTGTGATGAGATTATTAGATACATATTTCACTGCCCGTGTACAATGCAGCTCGAGTCCGGGGGGGGGGGGGGGGTGTCCTGTAAGACGTTCCGGTGCTATTTTCTAACAAAGCTCCACAAACAGCTGTTTTAAGTTATACCTGTTTCAACGGGGGCGACCCACACAGAGGCAACGACTCGGGTTAGCCTCCGAGTGCATTGTGTTCTATTAATAGGTGCTGCTTCTACCGAGGCGACACAAACAAGCTACGAGCTCCGAGAGCATTGTTCCTCCACTCCGGACCCGAAATGGGAACTGTCCCCCAACCTCCAAGTCCGATGCTTCCGGGTGGGGTGCCACATGCAATACTGCTGTAAAAACGTGCACAAGCAGCCATTCCAGAAAGTGCTGCAACTTTAAACACAAACTAGCAGCAAGCTAGCATTAGCTCGCTGCTGCTAACACACAGGGGACACGCAGGCTGGAGATTTGTCATAGATCGATAATGATCAAAGATGAAAATGAGACATACCCTGCAGACGTGGGGAACCCTGAGCCGATGAGACGTGTTCGGCTGTCAGGTGTGTGAAGTTAGCGGGAGCACCGCAAGCCTCGCAGTGATCCGCCCGGGTACAGCCGGGATCCAACCCGCTACCGAGCAGCCGGCTGCCGCTCCAGCCGAAGCCCGCCGGCAAGCCGGGCAATGATTGCTATGAGGCTAACGCCACCCATCAATTACCGAAACACAACAACAGCTTTTCTAGTTGAAGACACTCACTGCGACACTAGACACGCACTGTCAACGCTCCCCTGTCCGTTGGGAGATCAGTCAGGCGGCTGCTACTAACCGTAAACAAACACCGACAGGTCCACCAGAAGCGAGCTGCTGACATGGAGCCAGCATCCCGACGACATCACCTAGAAAGCCCGAGCTGAGGAGGGGGCTTTGGCTCATGACTTATCCCGACCGCAGGCTCTGCTTCTCGGCCAGACCTCTGTTAGCGTCCCCCCTTGGCTAGCTTCCCAGCTAATATCCGCCGCCTGGAGCTGAGGAGGGTGCTGTGGCTCATCAATTAACCCGGTCTACTCCTCAACCAGATCTCCGCCTCCGGGGGGGGACTATGCCATGTAGACAGACTGTGACGTCAATTCTGGTCGTAATCCCATTCGCCGCACTCTAGCGTATCGTTTCTGACATAGAGGAACCCCAACAGATTGCGGGAGTTGTTTTTTTCCAGAGTTTCTGGGTCGGTAGACATGCCATATACCCAAATTAACTGGTAGAAGCACTACAAAAGTGGATTTTTCACAATATGTTCCCTTTAAAGTTTGCACGCGATGTGCATTTTCAGGTTTGTTTATTACTTAAAACTGATACTGAGCTAAAACGCTTGTGTGGACGAAACATATGCATCTGTGCACTTTCAAGTTTTATCTGAGAGTAGGAGATTGATTTGGTCGGTGAGCAGCATGGGCCTGGCCACTCAGTGAACCTGTCTGGGCTATTGATTTGTTTGGATGAGTCACATCCTCACATGCGGAGCTGTGATGTTCCCACTTTAAGAAAAAGAAGTGGAAAAAGAAAAGTTTAGCTTTCCCAGCCAATGGACCCAGTATTAGATTTTTGATGATTTACCCCTGCCACTGTGTTAACCACTAAAGCAGCCGTTGTACATCATGGTAAGTCTATTGAAATGGAGAACATGAACTTTGGTAAGAGATGCAGTAGGGGAAGCAGACCACAAGTAATCATGTATGTGGCTCAGACTTTCCTAATTGCTAAATGATTTCCCTTAAGGCCTCCAGAATAACATTGCACGCTATTATCAAATAGAATGCATGATGAGACTTGTACTGATTTATTTAATTTATGCATCTTAAAATGGCCCATATCATATTACACAATTACACAATCTGCTTGGATCATATGGTTAGGTCAAATTAATTACATAGAGGCCAAACTATAACAAATACAGATTACATTGGAAGTTTCTGCTCTCTCAGCCACTGGTTTCTCCAAAACCTGCAAACACAACAGCTTGAGCATTAGATTCTGTTTGTTGTACTCACATTACACCATTCCTCAGCTTGCTCCAGGATTGCGTCATGTTCAAAGTCTCTCACAGTGTACAGGACCATCTCAGCTTAGTCGATTGTACTTGGTAGGGATACATTACAAGTATGAAAACATGATGCAACGTAGACTTAGGTGTTAGGGTATGACACTTATTGGGATATGATTATTCAGTCAATATTTACATTTTGATGTATGTAAACTGTTTTAAAAGTGTTTTACTTGGACTTATCTAATGTTTAGCAATGCTTTCCACTGTCGCCAAGGGAAACTTTAATGTGTAATTGCTTCATATAATTTCACTCTGTACCCCCATCTGCTAACAGATTTGTTGTCTTCTTCCATATGATCAGATTTGTTTTTGGCAGACAGATTCACAAACTTGCCTGCCTGTGTGAAAATCAGTGGATCAACAACTTTACCGAGCCAGAATTCCTGAAATGAACAATTCCCTGAACACTACGCAACAGGTGGAAGCAGTTGGACTTCATCAATTGTGTTTATGTCATGTGGATACTTGGAATGTTTTAGTTGCCAGGGATTTGCTGTGTTTGTTTCTAGGAATCAGTCAGAGGTTGGAACACATACACATAGTTACATTCCCCACACAAAACAATTTTATGCATGATATGCATGTTTTTGTATTTCTTGGCCCATTCAGTATTGTTTGGTTCCATCTCAGAGAAAAAGAAAGAAAAAAGAGAAAGGGAAAAGAGAAAGAAAAAAATTAAAATATTTATTCTCCCCTCACTGGTATAAATGGATAACATACTAAAAACAACTCTCTGTTTAATGTAGCTCAGCAGTATTACAAATTACAGTCTGAAAAAAACAGACTGTTAACATAATGTATTCATTTATATTTTATCGTTCTGCTGCTACATAGAAAACATTAGTTGCAGTTACTGAACCTGTGTATACTTTATAATCTGGCAACTAGAGTTCTTTATCTTATCTTTATAGCCTTTTAAGATAAGATGTGAATTGACGTTTTTTGTGTGAGGATTGTGTTTACTGTTGTGATTTTGTTGTTGTCTCCTTTATCCCTTCTCCTCCCTGTGGAGGTTGGTTGTGGCAGGGGGCATGGCTGGCTCTGGATGCTACAGACGAGACACACCTGCAATCAATCTCTACTCATCATCCACCCCATAAAGGCCTGGTCTTTCCACCACTTCAGTGCCGGATTATTCACTACTCAACGGTATCGTGTGCGCTGCAGAAGCTCTTACCTTTACTGCCTCTGGATATCATCTAACCTGTGTTTCTCTCCTGGTGACTCTCCACTCAACAACACTTCTTGGTTTCATCCCGGATCATCCAGCCAGCCAGCACCCGGCCGCTCCAACCTCCTCCTGCGTTCACATTAATAAACTCTGTTCTTCATTCAACTATTTCCCCGTCTGTGTCTGCTTCGGGGTCCGAACCTGACTTCCACCTTAACATAATTCTCCTATTTCCAAACTGTAGTCATTCCATCAACGTGGATGTATCATCTTGAATCGAGAGTTTAACGTATACAATCACAAATAGCCTGTTCAAATAAAGTGATTGAACGATTTTAATTGTTCGGCCTGGGCGCAATTAAGCTTGTAAGGTGTTTTTCAAAAGACTGAGGCCTCATTTATCCCGTTCAGGGACGGCCTCTGTAACTCTTGGGAGATGCTGGCCCTTCGTCGTGATTGATATATTTTCTCAAGGTCGAATGTTGACTAATTAAACGTAAACAGTTCTGTGGAGTAATGCATACCCATGTGCCGCTTCCCACAACTTTGACTCTCAGCTGATGTGACATGCGCTTTCCTGACTGCACGCCAAGGTTCCCAGCCGAGCAATACGATGAGAAACAAGCAAATCCTTTCCAGATGTTCTGACCAGTGGCCCCTCATTCATCAACCGGGGAGTCCAGTAAGCCAGCGATGATTTCCTTTCCTTATACAGCAGCAGGGGGCATCCCTGGTGTCCCTGGTTGGTGGTGAAAATATACGGCCACGCTTGCGACCTCAATCACAAACCCCTTGAATGCCTCTTAGATTGAAACAACACCCCATAAATGCACAGTGCTTAAATTGTTTTCTTGCAGCCCACATTGTTTATATATTAATGACTTAATGATTGATCAGATTCAGCCTTTTCCCTGCATGAAAGGAATATTGTTTTAGGCTCAACAGAGAAGCCATGCCAATGCTATAGGAAAATAAACGGAAGATGTCATCGCCCTCGCTCATGTGGTCTCAGGGCATCTCACCAGCTGTCTTCGCTTGTGTCTCTATGTCCAGCTGTTTCCTACTGCGATCATGCTGGGCACTGGTCTCCTGTCGAGCAAGGATGCATAAGGTTTTCAATTTAATAATTTTCTTTAAATGACATACCCACCTCCCCCAAAAAACTGCATATAAATGTGATGCAAAGATAATTGAAATGCTTAGTACGAGACAAAGTGGTTCTGCTAACCTCCCCTGTAAAATCAACAGGCTTCTTAAAAAAAAAGTTGGTTGATCCCTCTAAACAGCTGGCATGTGAAGAGCCCGAGGAGCCGCATGTGTTCCAACTTGGCTGCATAGTCGGCACCACTCAGGTGCTAGATGTTGGGAGTGTGTTTGCGTGTAGCGTTAATGGAGTGACTAAACCATTATCACCTGCTGTGGCTATGTAGTTATTTCTGCATTATGCATTTATAGTTGTCTGAGACCACACAATGAGTCCGCTAGACCCCACTCCGCTATATATTTTCATTAACTTTGCAATGATCAATGCGACCCAGTCTGACACACACACATGCATTAGTTATTTGAGTTATTCTTTGTTTTTACAATTAAGGTTGGGATATAAAAGCAGCCATCTGCCCTTATCCAGGGCCTCCGAAATGTCCAAGTTGGCGGCGTATCAGTGAGTTTTGGTACAGTGAACAGTTAAATATCTGTTAGGGAATTTGCAGCACTGAAGAACAATATCAATTAAGGTGGGTCAATTTGTGACCCTGACGTTTGGTCAGCCAAGTGCCAACTCTACAGTTTTAAGCTACTTCTCATAACAAGGTCAATTTAGAAGCTATTCTGTACTTTTGATCATATCACATGATCATCCCAGAAGGCACAGAACTCAAGGATAAACAGTGAACCTCAGCAAGAATGTACAAATAGGCTGAGGTGCTTGGAACAAAAGGTAATTCCATAACAAATGGGTAAACACCACCTGCTGATGAAGATAATGTTATAAGATCCAAAGCTCCATAACAGCTAGTTAATGAACCTTGTGATGGGACCAATTTCTCAGCTTCCCAATGAACTTCAAACTTAGAAGAGATGATGATATGTTGATATTGTGCTATGACTAATTGCAACACACAAAACTTGTGATCTTGCAGTATTTTTTCAGCATAGTCGTACTGGTGTCTTGGTCTCTGAGCAAATAATAAAGCTGCTATTCTGTTATCAGAAATTGGAGGAGACAGGGTACACACACGGTGAAGCACAAAGCAAATATACATATAACCTTTTCACTCCTGGAAGAGCTTCACAAAAGTTATTACGACTTAAAATGTTGTGTGCAAGAAAACAAAGTCTGTGTAGATACAAAGCAGGGTTTGGGTCAGGATTTTCACGAGAGGAATTCCCTGGAGGAGGTTCAAAATATTTTATCGCATCTCCTTACTCTGAAGACAACACCTCATACCACCCAGCATCTCTGCTACTGGTTTCCATCATCACTTCTTGGAAAGCCTGCTAAAGCTCAGTGAGATAACCCAGAAACACATGTTGTAAACACGGTCCACTCTGTTTGCATGACACCATTTCAGCCTAGCCTGCACAATGTTCAACCTCCAAGCCTTTCAGGGTTATTCTGTTCACTAACTGGTAAACTATTAGACACAGCAAGGTTTCCTGAAATGAAATATCAAAGCAGTGGTTGAGCTTCCTGACCTTAGTCATGTGTATTTCACTTTTTAACTATATACCTTAAGTGTCTGATAGACCTAAGAAATTAGTGAAAATGATATAAACACAAATGACCACAGTAGTTTACAAAAACAAGTGACCAGAATTTGTTTTCTCGTTGGATGGCTGGGCTAAGCTTTAGAGATAGGGTGAGAAGTTCAGATATTTGGAGGTAGCTCGGAATATAGAGCTGCTGCTCCTTAATATTGAAAGGGGACAGTTGAGGTGGGCATCTAGTCAGGATGCTTCCTGGGGACCAGTTGAAGGTTTACCGAGCTTTCACAACCGGGAGGAGACCTCATGGCCTTTACTTTATGGTTAAATGTCCTTGCTGCTGGAGAAGATTAACCTTCAACTTCCTACATTTCTATTTAGACAACAGTGAAAACAGCTAATTATCTTCTTGCTATGAAGAGGATATGAACAAATAAGAAGTTCCCAGTGAATTAAATAATATTTACAGGTTTAAACTTTGCTGCTATACAATTACATGTTCTGTAGTGATAAACCTCAAACCGAATTATAAGATTCTTCCCAACTGCAGGTTTTTACCAGTTGCGACTGGCTAATACAGGTTGCTAAGGCGCCGCACCCTCCAAAATCATGAGACAACAAAGCCTGTATGAATATGTTAAACATACATTTATAATATGATAATAGTTTACTCATACAATACTCCTGTTTGACCATAAGCATTTGTGAGCATTCAATATATGTTGTATTCAAATTTAATTTGGTTAATTTCTGTCATACATACACTTCCTGGTATGGGCAAATGGAAGTGAATTGGGGTCGTGAACGTTTCGACAACAAAGGGACCTGAGGCTGCTCTTTCATTGGTTCTTGCTGATTTCCCACGGGACGTAGCTCTCTGCGCCCCAGGTACTCCCGATTTTTTTTACAGTCAATAGTTATTGAATTACGTTTTTTTAATCTAATTGGATTGGTCGACCATTGACATAGGTCCGCTTTTACTTTGGCTGCAAGCTGACCGGCGAAAGATAATCAAGTAATTTCTTAACAATCACTCCAACATGAAAAAGAAGAGGATGATTATGTTTTTGCTCAGGACAGACCAAAGCAAAAAATATGAGCATCAGCTACCCAGTGTTTATGTTCGGATCTTGCATTCATGCTGGAAACAATCTTATAAAGGGAACAAGACTCTGTAGAGTGCAGCGAGGGCAATGATAACCCACAGTTATGCTGTAATTTTCCCAGTCAATACAGCAGTAGATAAAGCAGTTGATTCATATAAAGGAAATCAGGAGTCTTCATGTTGGCTTCATATATACACACAGCAGATTGAGTGCATTCATCTCTTATTAGCTCATTCAAAGGGAGTTGAAATGTATACTGGTGATTGAACTGAAGGAATAGTTATTGGGTCTCCAGAGTCAAAAGCTGTCTTAATTAACACCAATTGTGTCATTACCCGGCCAGGGGGGTACGTGATGTCCATACTGAAGATTGGGTAATGTCAGGAAAAGAGGAAAGGTAACAGGGTCACAAAAAGGGGCTGTGATCATTAATTGGTCAAAGACAATTCACATGAATGTAATTACATAACAAACAGTTGATGTTAAATAAATAGCAGCTCACTATAAATGATAAGGACATCAGCGTAATGTTTAAGGACTGAATGGAATCATTATATCAGTTGACGTTTAAGTGAGAAAGAATCTACAAGCAATCCTTTCAGTTCAAGGGCTCAATCTAAGTGCCAGGTCTAAAGGCTCATCTATTCATCTATGTGAACATGTAGCTTTAAAAAAAAAAAAGTCACCTTTCTTCTTGTAAAGTTCCGACATTGTGAAAATTTCTGCCTCATGTCCTGTGGTTGTCCCACTTGCTCCACTGGCTACACTGCCCCCTAGATTTGCAGTGTTAATGCTTTATTTCTTCTGATTCGTCTGTATCTGTAAGCTTTCAGAGGACGTGCACAAATACAGATGAAATGAACGCAGATAACAGCCAGAAGACTTTGTCCTTTTCCGTATATGTATCTGACTTCTAGAATATATGAGCATTAAATATAAAATAAAAATAAAATAAATTAAAAAAAAAAAAAAAAAAAAAAAAAAAAAGGGGAGAGGCGGTGGTCTAGTGGCAGAAACTTGGACTTTGGGCAGAGAAGGTCTCTGGTTCGTTTCTGGTTTGACTCCACGGAGAGACAACAAAAGACGAACCTGGATTGATCTGTCCAAAAATCCAAGAGGATTCTCCCTACCCTGTCTAGTGCCCTTGAGCAAGGCACCTTACTCCCCCAACATATGCTCCCCGGACGCCGTACATGGTCGCTCACTGCTCTGTGTGTTCTGCAACAGATGTGTGAAAAGCAGAGGTTACATTTCCCTACCTGCATGAGTGTGCCTGTGCATGTCTGTGCATGTGTTTGAGACCAATAAATAAATACATCTTAATCTTTAAAGTGCATGGGACCAAAAGGCATTTGTGGTGTATCCAAATCCAGTTTTGATACTTAAAGCTAGGATTGGTAAATTCTTTCTGAAACCCTTTTTATCTAATTTGTTGAAATCCTCTTCACGTCCGGATAGCAATCATTAAAAAAGTTGATAAAAAACATAGTGGCTGTGGCCCTAACAGGACTGTAATAAACACAACCTATCAATGGGGGCATTTACCAGCAAACTTTCCACCAACAGACCTGCGTGCATCCTGCCCTACTCAAAAGGCCGATATATGCTACTCCGTTTTGGCAGACACGGACACATGGGAACGGCTTCCCAACTATCCGTCAGCATTTTGGAGAGCCTAGGGATAGCCCTTGGCTGTGATTGGTCCGCTAACGACATCATCTACGCACAACTTCATTTCCGGAATATCACATTTCCGGACAGAACACTTCCTGTTTCATTCCCTCCGTCTCCTCTTCTGTTGTTGTTCTTGTCTCATAAAATACGTTACAAGCAATTCCTCTCCCATGTCATGCAGCTCTAGCTCCATCAACGGCTTTTGTCTGTTTGTTGCCATCGTTCACTGTGTGTGAGGAAAGCCGGGAGGTAAATAAACGACGTGGACTTCTTCTGCATATATAGAACTCATGAGTGGTGAATTTGATTTCAGCACCCACAGCTTGTCTGTCCGTCCTTCCGTAACGGATTCGGAGTAGCATACTGCAGCCTTCACTCTCACTTTATATTGTTTTGTTAAACTGAAGAGGCATACACCACTGATTCAGGAGTAATAGCCAGATGTTACTGAGCAAGTCACTGAAAAGTTGTTTTAGGCGCGTTGATTTGATGAGAGGGGGGTGGTGGGATGTATCAGTTAAATTGTGTTAAGTGTAGCGTTAACAAAGCTTTCCCACGATTACCAAACCTAGCTTCACACTGTGGAAAAATGGTGGAGTTGGTCAATTTGTTGGTCAGTTGTGTTTTAAGATGGCAATGCACAAACAATACTTACAGGTTCACAAGACTTTGCTATTTAAACATTGTGACCTCTGGACATAACAGTCACAAGTGCATTTGTCTGAAACTATCATAATGCTTAGTGCCACTTTGTGTCAAGTGTAAATTAGAGCCCAAAGTGCTTTTTGTGCTGTAAACAGTAAAAGCAATGGAAGTGCCACTTCAATGTAAGTGGTAAAACTAGTTGAACATGTCAGATTTATGAAGCTATTTACAGCCTCCAGCCACAAACCATGAGCCAGGGTCAGGGCCCAAACTATTTAGATGTGGTAACTCAAGTCAAAACCCCTTGATGGACCCTGCTTTATTTTCATTATTTCCCAATATGCCCTGCAGATGAGTCTTTGCCCTGAATTTCACCATATGTCATATACATGAGTATTCATAGTATATCCTTCCATGCATTCTTTGGGTCAGGGTTAGAGAAATAAGAAACAATTTGTGGAAGTGGATATTTCTGCATTCACTTCCTTAATGCTTCCTCCATCCAGAGCCGAGTTGTTTAAATTAACCATACCACAAATGCCTACTAATGCAAAGCTGATAAAGGACATTATTGACGTCCTCCTGCTTAACACCCATTCGCCTCAGACTAAGAAAAATCCACTGTCCCACAATTATGCCCCGTTCAGGTCACTAATTTGTAACACTCATGTGCCACCAAGGAAATGCAGGTATGTAGGGAAGTCACAGACGGTTACATCGCAGGAAACGTAAACATCATATGACATGTTTATGACTCTAGTTGTGAGGGAAGTTGAGAGTCAGTGTCCCTATGCAGGAAAAAAGCAGGGTGATAAATGCTGTAAAGATTAACATTGAAAATGAAAGATTATGCTCAATTAAAAAAAGAATTGTTGAGAAGTATTTATGGACAATCTGCCACAAATGCAGGCTGGGCTACTGATCCGGAATTCATATGTCAATGTTGTTTTTCTCCCGCCCTCAAGGCTCAGAGCCCCCATTAACACTACCACCTTTCACAGCTCCATACGAGTGGACATTTGTTGACTGTCAATCAATTCGATGTGGTGCTGATTAGCTCCCTGTGAGGAAAGAGTATTGTGAGGCAGCGCACGGCTCCATCAGTGCACCAGTGTTTTGACAGGAAAAGTGTGTGTGTTCACAGGATGTGATCAGTATGGAAGTATATTAAATCAATGTTCAAGCAGTTACTGTGTAAACACTGTCAGGTAAATGGGATGGCATTGGGTTGTTTTATTTTTCATTTAGCCTCTTGCATGTATGTGAAAATCAAATTTACATTGGCATAATAAATTCCTGTCCTTATTTAATGCAAAGCTGTGAACACTGAACAGAATGTCTACATTGTGTGTTAAATTTGTTCACATATTAAAATGTGTGTTTAAATCCGACAGTAGAGGAGTAATGTGATATTTACCTTTGAGCCATGCTCCACTATGGGGTGATTTGCATTGATACCATAGCCTCATTCATGTCCCCCACAAAATGACTTTGCTTATTCTTTGACTTCTCATCTCAGTGCCTTCATCAGGTCAGGGTTGACATATTTCAAATAATTTTGTGTAAAACCATCCAACCATTATCTATACTGCTTGTCCTAGAGAGGGGCGAGAGGTGGGTCACTCTCTGGACAGGACCAGGGCCGATAGAGAGAGATCTTTGTCTGCATTGGAGGAAGCCGGAGTAGCTGGAGAAAGCTCAGGCAGAGCCGAGATCTGGGAGTCATACAGGGGTCATCTTGCTGTGAGCTGACGGTGCTAATGATCACACCAGCTGCCATGAAATATCTGCAAAAATTACCACATGTCTTAACCGCACCTTTTTTTCTGCTAATGTCCATGTGCTAAAATTCTCACATGCCAAACTGAGATGGTGCACATTGTAAACATACCAGTTAGCATGATAAACGTTAACAGGCCGATGTTAACATTTATCTCAAAACACTATCTAGTACTAACCTTGCCCTAAAGCCTCTGAGACTTCTATAGTCTGGTTGTTCTTTACACTTCAAATTTAAGCCATAAAATGATGTAGTGAGTGAGGATCAAGGTTCTTATCAGGGTGGACGAGGAGGTAAGAATGTGCATGTTTGGGTTTAATGATTAAGAGTTAGTTAGTGAATATTGCGTTGGCCTTATTATACAAAATTAAACATGAATCACGGACAAGATAAAGCCATGTTTATGCTAAGTGAAGAACATTGGATAACCTGATCCAGCTGTTAAGTTCGTGAAAATATTTTTTATAATTGTAATGGATTTGGACCAAATAGGAATCTTAAATAAAATGAATTATCCACAAGAGGCAGACAACAGAGATGATGGTGCACTCACAACACTACATGATGGAGTCATCCAAATAATGTGAGACTTTGGAGGTAGAGATCCATCCTCTACAAAAACTCATATTGTGGATTAACTAGTTAGTATCATAGAGTGGAAGTCTGATTCTTGTGGTTCTCATAATATCTCCCTCCCTCATCACCCTGGGTTTTTGCAGACATTACAAGAACAGTTTGTGAGGTTTTCCTAATTAAGGTATAAATCATTCTATTTTTTAATAGGGGACAATTATTTAAATGTTCCTTATTTATGCTCCTTTCAAGGGGCAGACAGATATCTTCATATCACACAGCTTTCATGAAGGTGAACACCTGAAGTGATAGCTGGATAGCTCTGAAACAAGCCAACTTCAATTTGAGAACATAGTTATAAAGTATAGGGAGCTGGATTTAGGTGAAAAGGATCTACTGGCAGACATTTAATATAAAATAATCGTGATAGAGATGATTTCAGCAGCGTGTAATTATCCAAATTGATAGATTATTGTTTTCTGCTCCTTAGTATGGGCCCTTAAACAGCCGCCATATGAATCCACATTTAAATGGACTAAATCCACATTCGATTTGGATCTGCACCAAATTGCACACACTCATAAATATCAGTCCATTTAATGTCTGTTTTTTAAAACAAGATCCATGAAATATTCTCAGAGAAAACAATGAAAATGTTGCTAAATCTCCTATCATGCAATGTAACAGAAATGCTAGGTCCACACTCAAATGTTATGGTTTCTTCCCTGATTCATACCACATCCTTCCACCACGTTTCTTGGTAATTCGTTAATTAGTTTTCTGTAATCTTGCTAAAAAGCAGACAAACAACCTAAAGCCAAAGAAAACATAACCAGGCAGTCAATGATACAAACACAACCTTGGTGAAGTTGGCTGTCTTATCTGTAGCCTATGTTCAGATGAAGGAGGGACTTAGGGTAGCAAGGATGTTTTTTAAGTCACAAAAGACATATAATGTCAAAAGTATTGCAATGATTTCCATTATTTGTTAGAGTCTTAAATGGAGAATGATAATGAACAAAATTAAACAGAGGCTTTTTAAGTAAATTTATTAATCTAATTTGAGACATAATTAACCCACAAACCATTTTGTGTAGATTTAAAAAAAGATAAAGACAAGCAGTAACTTGACAATGTGTTTTACAAACACTTTATGGTTTTGAATCATTTTCTTGTTTGGCTTAGAACAGAGCAGAATCCAAATCATATATTTTGCTATTCTTATCATGTAATTTGATGGCATGCATGATGTGTCTGGCATCTCGACTGCGATGGTGCTTTCATTGAGGTTGGTTAATGGATCGTTGTTCACTGGCGTCTGGCATTTTGAATTGACTCTGACTCATTGATTTCTGGATCAAAAATATCCCTGTTTCCAGAAATAACATCAGAGGTATAGGTTATTATTGAGTGTTAATTCCAGATATCACCTCTAATATGAACAAAATCCTTATTATGTTATTTAATAGGAAAGTTAGGCAGTGTGTTACAAAAAAGGAATTACCTTTTTTTTTGTATTTGTTTTGTTTATCGTAATATTATTTTATTTGATTATATTTATCTAATTTGTTTTATCTACAGCATCAGGGCGGCTGTGGCTGACGGGTAGAGCGGTCGTCCTCCCACCTGAAGGTCGGTAGTTTGATCCCCAGTCTTTCCAATCTGCATGCCGAAGTGTCCTTTGGTTGCCCCTTATAGAACAACAAAAGTGCTGCTGATAGATGCACTTTATGAATTGGTGAATGTAAAACTGTACTGTAAAGCGCTTTGAGAGGTCATCATGACTAGATTGACTACACCATTACCATCAGTTCCCTCCCTTCCTCTGAATCTTTAAAATACAGAGACATGGTGATTACGTAAAGTTACATTTCTGTCAATCATGTCACAACCATAGTCTTCAGTATAACGCTATTTTGAGCGGCTATGTTCCGGTGGAGGTTAAAAAGAACTTAATGCCAGTTTAATGATGTCTAGCACAATGTTCAGTACTGCTATGAATCTCATTAAGACCATAAGGCCAGTTATAAGGGTTGTTTTTTACTTTAGATCCTGCGATGGTGAGAACCTTAGTTGGAATCTGCAACCTTAATTGAAACAACTGTTGCAAGTCGACATGCAGTGCAGTCACATTGATATTTACAGTGCATTCATCCTGTGAGGGCTGTAATTGTATAGTAACAAGAAGATCTATTTTCCTTTTATGCAGTGACATTTTCTGTTGGTAACTATAGATGTTGGTGTCTAAAGTACATGGACTCAATAATACTGTCTTTGTTTGGAAATAAAGAAAAGCTCCTAGATGATTCTTTTTCATAAGCCATGAAATGGTTGGGATTATTTGCATTTTTGAATTGTTTGAGAGAACATCTGAAGACCTATCGTCCGAGCATCTTTGAAAGTTTGAGACTATTAAAAGAACACAAGGAATAACTTTGGCCCATTATGAATAAAATGAATGTCCACTAAGAATAATTAACACGCAACAACAAGGCAAATTGATCTACACAAAAGGGGACCCCCCCCCCCAGTATACAAAACGTGCTTTTGCAAGTGTTTGCTTGAAATATCTGACTGCAGAAAAGACTCGAAGCATACATCACTTTGAATTTTGAAATGGTATTGTTGTATATGTGTGAAGACAAAGTATTGCAAAACTTAGATTTTGTTGGCAAACTTTGATCATTGTGATCAAAGTGATGTTTGCCAGCCCAATACTGCCAGAAGGTATTATTTATATATGTTTGTTATCTCCTTGTGTTCCATAATAAGCTATTGTAGTTTACAGGCTTATTGTTGACCGGTAAAATAAGGTGAAGTCAAAGGTCTGAACTGTGCCACAACCACGAGAATTGTGGGCCTTTTGTATTTTGTCTGTTTACCTTACCATGCATGTATATCAGTGTATTATGAATTCATAATACACTGATCATAATAAAGTTCCTCTCCTTTATTTCTCAGACTTGTGAATTGGTGCCGGGGATCTTTTTATTCCAGGACAAATGTCTCCATCAAGTGGTAAAGTTGTGACTCTTCTCCAGGGCTCTGTCGTCTCAAACAGAAAACAGCGTCCGTCTGTGTCCCGTAAACCAACCTTTAACACTCCGCAGCCTCCTATTGGTCAGGTTAAGCAGTCGGGAGCGGGAACCCGTTTCTGATTGGCTCCCCGAAATCCCAACAGCTAGCATGGTTTTCTTCTGAGCGAATGCTCGTTAGCTTTAGCCCTGTGAAACTACTCTGATTCAGACAATCAACAGGTCAGTGTTAGAGTTTAGATACTGCTGCTTGTTAGACTGCAAGTGCTAGCCCGAGTTGTGGTAGCATACTTCCACTACATGTGTACGGCTTTCAAACGTATCGTGCTGAGTAACGTATCAGCCAGCTCAGCTTTGATTTAAATTCTGTGCTAATTAGCAGTAAGTTAGCAGGGCTACGTTCGTTACACCGGGGTTAGCCAGGGGCCGCTGCTCTGACGCTGGAGGAGCAGGACAGATGTCTTTGAGCCGAAGTCTCTTGTAGCTCAGGAGCGGTGTCTCAGCGCTGCAGCCACGGCTCCCTGTTGGTGCTCGGCTCTGATCTGAGTCCTGTTTTAAATGTGGCGGTTTGCATCGTTCGCGAAGTGACGACGTGGGAGGCGCAGCGCGGAGTCCGCCGAAGGTAGGTGATGTTGCTAGGCAACAGACACTCGTAAATATAAGGTGCTTGACAGAAGCTCGGGGTCTTCCTCCTTCGACACAGAGGTTTGAGATGTGGCTCTGTTCACCACACAACACGAGGTTTACACAGCTCTGAACACCAGCAAAGAGGACGAACCTCAGACTGGGAACGCTGGTCTGCCATTTGCACATTCAGTTACCATGGAAACAACGCCACACGATAGAACGCTACGTGCAAATGAACAACCCTGTTTGTAATCGGAAGTTAATGTGGCCATGATCGGCTCTGTGCATGTTAAACACTGAAGCAAAGCGTCGCTGACATGTTTTATCAAACCCAGGAGCAACAGACGCGGATGAGGACGTCTTGTGAGGTATGGTCCAGAAAACCAGGCTACGTGTAGCTTAGCATGAACTGAAACACAGCTGTTAGCATGACAGCTGTGTTTACCTTCAGTAATTAGATACTCCAACGTCATGCATGTTGCTTCCCTTTACATGCACCCGATCTGGGGTTTTGTATGGGTTTTAAACCGACATTACGTCAGTTTAAATGACCGTGTGGAGGGCAGTATTTCTGGTACTCAGTTCTATCTTATATATAGCAAACCGCAGTGCCCCCTGCACAGCCTTATAGGCTTCTAATCCGCTTTGCACGTGTTATTCTTAGGGATGGGACAGCCACCCCCGGTGATCCTCCAGCCCCAGATGAGTGGCAGGTAGTGGAGGTGCTGAGGCAGTGTTGTGCTGCTGTGCACGATGAAGAAGATATTCAGCTTCACTAAGAAAAAGAAACACCCGTCCGGTACCCCTGACAGCGGTAGTGTGCTTTCCCTTGGCTATGAACTGAAAGAGAAGGACCTGGGGAAGGTTCACAAGGCTGCCTGGACGGGCGACGTGGCAAAGTTGAAGCAGCTTGCGAAAAAGAATGATGTCAATCAACTTGACAAGGAGAACAGGTATGTGGGAATAAAGCAGCCTTTGTCACATCCTTCAAAGTTGGTCTTGGGTGGATAGTTCTTTAAAATAGATCTATATAGGATATTTTATGAAATGGTGTTGTTTTGTCATTTGCTGGTATACATTATTTTAAAGTTTTATCAGTGTATTTTAGAGTTCCACAACAGACAACTAAATCCTTTGAATCAAGAGATATAGTTAAAGGCTTTCTTTGACTTGCGCAGAAAAAAATATACAGTCAAATTGCCCCCCCCCCCCAATTTTTTGAATAGCTTGTAATAAGGAAAAGCTGATAGGTGCTCAACATGTCAGAATCTGTCAAATGTTCTATTCCATCTCTGGATTTTGTCTCAAATAATGGACCTATTGTATATCTCTTCAGAGAAAAGTGTCTGTATATGAATATAATAGAATGTCACATTGATCAACATAATCAAAGAAGATGTCCTATGATATATATACTGTAGTCTGTCAAACTCTGCAGTGTAACTCTGCAATATAACTTAAAATCAGGATATCATTTTGGACAGGAGATCCTTCTCAGTGAAAGTGCTTTAGTTAGAGCATGAAAAATTGAATCTGCTTTACTATTACAGAACTGCACTACATATCGCCTGTGCCAGTGGACATGTGGAGGTGGTGCAATTCCTTGTCGAAAGCAAAGCCAAGCTCAACCTATGTGACAATCAAAATAGATCTGCCTTAATGAAGGTAATGCTGGATGATGATACTTGAAGGCTGAATCGCAATTAAATGAAAAATATTTTTGATGATCATCTTTCTACATTGTGTTAAGCTGTATTTGCCTTACTCGGTATTCCTGACGGTATCAGGCAGTGCAGGCCCAGCATGAGCGATGTGTGAGCATGCTGCTGGAGAATCATGCCGACCCTAACCTGGTGGACATCAATGGCAATACAGCCCTGCATTTATCAGCAAACATCCCATCCATCTCCCTCGCAATCCTCCTGCTGCAGCATGAGGCTAACATCAACGCCCAAAACAAGGTGCTTCTGTCTTTCTATCCACAACAGCTCTATTTGTCAGCTATAAGCCATACGTTAGGACAGTCACAGTTAATATCATGGTGTCAGATAAACTATATGAATTGTGAGTAGATGTCAGCAGGCTTCTGTAAAGGTCTTGTAAATGAAGGATATTCAGAAAAAAAATCTACATGTTTTCTTTATGTATTAATTTATTAATTCCACAAAGGATGAGGTATTGCTATTCTGTTGACACGTCTCCATTTCTTGACGTTGTTGACTGTAATACATTCTCTAGGAGGGATTTACCCCCTTGACTGTGGCAGTACGCGAGGACCATATTGAGATGGCTGAGTTCCTCCTCAACGAGAGTGCTGATGTGAATTTGCTGGACCAAGACCAAAGGTAACAATTATAAACATCTAATGATTTGAATGTAGCTTATTCATTTTTTAACAGCAGTGGCAGCTGGGCTGGTATGGTTCTCATGTGTGTGTCTGTCTGACTGTCTTGGGGACAAATTTTAGACTAAAGCCTAATTAATTGGGGACAAACGCTTTGTCCCCTATCCCATTTGGGCAAAGTGATTATTTTTGGTTGGTAGATATGAATAAAGGTAAGTGTTGGTTTCAAGCTGGAAAGTGAAGACTATCTCAATTGTTGACTGTTGAAGTGGAGAGGAAACGGTGCACTATCTGTGTGTTTGTGAGTAGTTGGGCAGATGTTTACAGGTGTTTGTCTGAGTTAAGGTCAAAATGAAAGCAGAGGTTGAAGAATGCTCTGGTCTTATCCATCATCACTTGTGTAACAATGTTGCAATTTCAACATGTAGATGGACGTTGTTCTCGTAAACCAGTGGTTCTCAAAGTGGGGGGGGCGCGGACACTCTCCATGGGGGGGCGCAATGTCACAGACTGGTTTGAAAGCTCCCTCAGTAGCGAAATGCTAGGGGCTGGACTAACAAACAAATCAAATCCATGAATCAAAAGAGGAGAGTTATCATTTGAATGTGAGGTGCATGTACGCTTCTGAGTATAAAAATAACTGTAGGCATGGTCAGCGCTCACCCTCACTGAGACGACACCCTGCAGAGTTTGTGCTATTGCTCTTGTTTCCTCTATAATTCAGATATTCATTGCTTAATAAACAGTTTTTTTAAAGATTCACTCCTTCCTTAGTAATATCTTCCTGCACTTGCAGCAGGCCTATTTGTAGCCTAATCTAAGGAGTAATTTGCTCCAGTCTTTTTTAGAAATCTCATAGCCTTCTAGCTAGCTAACTTCTTCCAACTGCAGCTAGCCCTTTTCTCCTTAACACCTACCTTTACATCTTCAATCATCCACCGTGTTGCAACAAATAAAACACCAGCACTTGAATGCTATTCTGTGCTGTCCCTGTCTACATTGTGTACTGTTCGTTTTGTTAGGAACCATTGCCTAGCACAGCCCCAACTACCCCTAACCAGCTTTGGGGGGGCCCAGCTTGCATAAGTTTGAGAACCCCTGTCGTAAACCAAACACAAGATGGTCTCTTATTCACATTGATTTTTATCTGCAGGTCCCCATTAATGATAGCTGCTGGCAATGGACAAATCGTTATGTTGCGACTCCTCTTGCGGTTCAACGCAAATACAACACTAAAGGATTCCAAAGGATGGTCAGCTGATGACTACGCAGGAATGAATGGGCACCATCCGTAAGCTGCTCTTTTCTCTTCACTTATTTCCCTGAAGGGGCATTTCTGATACAAAACAATGATCTTTATTAGGAATCATTTTTTTTACAGTTTTATTCATCGCATTTTTCTCTCAGATTACTATCACATTTACACACCTGAAATCACAGCAGCATATGGAGAGCATGTGATATTATGACATCCTCAGTGTCTTGCCTATCTTGCAGTTGTTCCCACCTGATCATTGAGCATGGCACCCAGAGGAGCGATGGCCCCTCCCTGTCACACCAAGCACCGGGCAAGAAGAAGAAGAAAAGAGCAACGGGCAGTCCTTTCCAAGATGTGGAAGCAGGCTTCTCTCTGGGAGGACCAGCCATTGACAAAGATGGTAGGCGTGCAGGTTGTTGTAATGTAACAGTAAATACCAGTAGTGTGAGGATATTATTGTGTCTATTCATTATTGACTCTGATTATTTCATTCATTCCTCATGCATTACCTCTTGACTGGATCTAGGGCATGGAGCAAATGAAGCAGGGGGAGGTATTACTTGATGTAGATGAACTTAGGACAGTGGTTCTCAACCTTTCTGAGTTGCAACCCACCAGTATAGTCAGCAGAAATGAACCTATTGAATTAAAAAAAAAAAAAATGTCACTCACTGTTGTCGTTCTTCAGCTCCTATTTGATCAGATGGGATGTGATTTTGGCCACACTATAATTATTAACCCAAAGTTTAATTTAATGTAAAAAAAACTTAAAAATATGTAATTTTTGAAATTATGTGGTGATCCTTGGTTGAGAATCACTGGTTTAGGAAATACTTCTCTATGTGGCCTAGATTGTAGTTCTTTGTGTCCAATACTTTTTCAGCTTTTAAAAATTTAGATCCTCTCAAGATGTCGCAATTTGAATGTTTTAATACTAAAAGAAGCTGTTTTTTGATTTGATTTTGATTCCTCTTTTTTGTTTCAGGTTTTGAAGACAATTCTCAGTCAGAGTCACTAAGTCGGTGAGCACAGTCTTGTTCTTCTGATCTGCAACTTCCAATTAAATTTGATTTAACCAGCTCAAACCATTCTTGCTCCCTCCTAAGGGTTTCAAAAAGTGCCTCTGATGAATGGCCTTCATCTGAAGATGATGACGACTTGGTTTTAAACAGAAAGGTTGGTACTGCCCTTTCCTAGTATTTTTTGTCCCTAAGTTTTGTTCTGACCATGCTTGTGCTGTCTTTCAGAAACCACAAAAAGTTAACCTAAGCAGAATGATTGCATCTAAAAAGGGAGAAGGTACATATAATCCTTCAACATTCACTTCTTTTGTTCTGTGTCAACACTGTAGTTTATATAGTAATCTTTTGTCCTTGCCTACCCTATAGCTTCTGCACTGCTTGACAGATCCTTGAGCGGCACAGAATCTGATCCAGTGAGCGAAAGTAGAGTCCAGAGAATCCCATCCCTCCCAAAAACCCTACCATCCAGCAACGCTCTGCAGAAACCTGTAGATCCCACTCCCATTTCCTTCCTTTCAAAAGATCCCAAGATGACTTCCACCCCTCTTCCTAGCTACAGAGAGGTAAAATATTTCTGTTTAAGCTTTGCATGCTGCATTTCTGTGACATCTTTCTCTCCTTTTGTCTTGAATTCCCAAAAATAAGCAGACAGGGTAGTTGAGCAGGGGGAAAGCAAAGACTCAGAGCAACCATCAAGCAGTAAAGGAACATCAGACTTTCGTGAGGGCAGCCCTGAAGCAGAGGACTCTGGGGAGGAAGTTGAAGAGGAAGAGGATGAGGAGGAAGAAGAAGATGATGACGATGATGATGATGAAGAGGATGAAGAAGAAGAGGAGGAAGAGGATGACGATGAAGAAGATGATGAGGAAAGTGATGAAGAAGATGATGAAGAGGACGAAGAAGAGAATGAAAGTGAGGAGGATGACATCAACTGTGTGGCTGCTGTCCAGGCCAAGACTTCTGAATATGAAGACATCCTAAAACCCTCTGTTGCTTGTGCCCCTGACGTTATTGACTATGCTGATGGTCAGAAGATACCTGCCACTGACATCTTTTACAGCGATGGAACTACACCTGATAAAGGAGATGCCTCAGAGAAAGATGCCAAAACAGAAGACAGTCAGAATACCGGCCTTGTCTGCCCAGTTGGAACTCCAAAATTTTCAATGTTAAAAACATTAAATGTGGAGGACGACTGTGTCGTGTCAGCCATTAGGGTCGAGGCTAAGTTCTCTGATGAGGATGACAGCCTTGGGTCATCAGACCAAAACAAACTTTTCCTCCTGGGTTCAACAGGAGGTCAAATCCCATCCAGTCATGGCACAGAGACTCTTTCACCTTGCAAGATTAAGGAGGAAGAGTTGGAGAGAGAAATGGAAAAGGATAATGTTGATGATGACTCCTGGAGCAATAAACACAACAGTGGTGATACAGTGAGGAACAACAGTGACAATGACGAGGATAATCAAACAGTGGGATTTGGTTGCAACTCTGTACTTGATAATCAAAAAAAGATGTTATCTGAGGTTTGTGCAGAAAATACACACAGTGCTTCTGATGCTGAAGATGATACTGGATTAAAAGAAGGAGTGCTCAAAGAGAACAAACGCAGGTCGTCCTGGGGGTCTTCATTAGAGGACAGTGACGATGATCTCCCACAAGAAGATGAGGTTAGGAAGGAGATGCTCGATCAGCAAAGTGATTTTCTAGGATTAGATTTACACCAAGAAGCAGCAGCATCGAATGAGAAAAGTAAATTAACTCAGTCGAATGAAGACCATGCGGTTACCTCGTGGGATTCTTCATCACATGTGGTGCCATCTTCAAAATGTGTCTCGCCAAAGCAAATGGTAGAGAAACCTAAATCCTCTCCAGGAGTACATCAGTCCAAAAGCAGACCAGGTAAAGCAACAGTAGATGTATCAGATTGGAGTTCTTCCTCTGAAAATGATGAAAATGATAATGTCTCCTGCACTAAAGGAAAAGCGGTTAGTGGTAAAGTTCCTAAAACAAATGTAACACCATACAAGACTGGAGAGCAGCACAATTCAATTCTTGGGTCATCACAAATGGAGAGAAAATTTGTCTTGGAAAAAGAGAAAAGTGATGACAGTAGTTGGGATGATGAAGATGAAAGTGATGAGTCAGAAAAGCAGAAGACAAAAGATGAAGTGGAGGACAGGGGCGGCTTCTTGGAGAAGAATCTTTCTACCCCTGCCAGTGTGAGGTCACCTAAATCGAGGCCTACAAGTGCAATGGACAAGCACTTGGAGGAAGAAACCGAAGTAGGTAATGGACATAAAAACAATGAAGAAAATTCAAAATGTGATATTGTTGGAAATGATGAGTCTACCTGGCCCCAGGAAGAAAAGCTGGTCAATGTCATAAAAAGCGATCCCCCCAGGGGCGAGGAGTCAAGCGAGGACTCTGACAGCTTGGACCAGCAGTTGCAGTACGATTTTGCCAGCGCCACAGTCAAAGTGTCTGACGTGGGAGACGGTTCTGATAACGTGCTTGATGGAGGCGAGAAGTCAGATGAGGAACACGCAGCCAGATTAACAGCATATGTTCCACTAGAGGACAAAAGTGCCATTGTTTCCCAGACAAGAGCCTCATCACACAACATTGAGGGAGAGCAAAATCAAGATGATGAGTTCACTCCTGACCAAAGGCATGACGGGAAGTCATTTTTTGATCCAGTTTTACCTCAGACTGACATTGACGATGTTGATTTAGACTCGCCTGATGAAGCAGAGAAAATAGGCATTTTATATCAACACTCCAAAAACATTAAGGACAGCGTCTCTCAGGTAAATCAGGAATACAACAGGTCGTTTTTAGTGCTAGTGGCAGTTTATCTAGTGTAATGTGGTTGCTAGAAGAGGACTGTAAAAATAATGTAGTTGTGTCATTGCCATTTACTTTCAGATGGTTATTGTTGGTTTGCTCAGCACTTCTCTGTTCATCAGAGATGCCACGTGATTTTTAAACTGTTTTCTAACACAGAAAGAAGATTCCACTGATGATGAGGATGATGATAATGACGACCAAGAGCAGGTGGGAGATGATGATGAGGAGGAGGAGGAAGAAGGAGACATGTCAGATGAAAACAGTCGGCCTGCTGAGAGTGGAGAGTCCGTTGGTGTAGCTTCAACTGTTCTGGAGACAGAAAAAGATAAGAAAAGAGGTTAGTGGCAAATCGTTTATTATCACAGAAAAGCTGTTGTGTCTACTAATATAATAACAACAGTACACATGGTGGCACTCAGACACATAGATGCGGTGTTAGTTCATTTAGCAAAATTCCATAATTTAATTGTATGAGAACAATATCTGCCTCCTGAGCAGTAAAGTTATGATTTGAATCAAACATAATCTGAAAAAAACGACTCTGTTCTCATTCCTTTTACTAATTCTATTATCAACCAAAAAATATAATAATCTAATCTGACTCTTGCAGCCAGTCTCTAAATGCTGCAGGTCAATTACTGGAGATCCCTTTTACAGTTTCAGAGTGAAAGTTGCAACCACCATTACCACAAAACTAGCAAACCGCCCATTCCAAACTGACAGGTTTACAATCTGCACTGCACTAGTTTGATTGAATGGCCATAAAAAAATGCAGGTGATGATGTTCTTGCTTTGTGGGCAAATATAAAAAAATACAAGTTATTAACAATTTGGTCATATTGGTCACAAAAATCTAACATAAGAAATCAAATAATTATTTTGACATTTATTGATTTACTTTTAGCCCCAGGACTTTAAGTCAAATCAAAATTTGAGGGACTCACAGAGAGTTAATAGTTCCTTGCAGTTTCTCATTCTGAAGTTGTTGTGCCTGTCAAAATATAATGGACTGATTTGCAATACTTTTCAATAGTTTCAGCTTCATTCATTTACATTTGTTGAATAGATTTCCTCTCTGAGCTGGGTCTAGAGAAGGGAGAAGAAGAGCAAGATTCTTGGGACTCTGAGGTACAGTAAGGACATGTTTCTAATCACCATGTGGGATTAAAAGTTTGTTACACACGTGTTGTCATTAAGACCAATTTTACCCTTCCAGTCCCGTTCTGAAGACATCAATATGCCACGGGTGGAGAAAGAAAACTTGCCTACTCAGGATCAAGAAGAGACGTCCACTGCTGAAGAAGAAAATAAAGAGAGTAGGTGCATTTTATTTCATTTCCTTTAGTTTTTAAAAGCAATCAAATCATTCCAGGCAACATTTCATGCTACAGAAACAATGACCTTATTAAACTTTGAAAATCTGCATTAATGCATGTATTAATATTATCAGTAGTTAATGGTTAAAACTTCCTGTTTACAGCAAATATGTAGAAATTGAAATGCATTATAGAAACACCCTTGCGAACAATAAATTACATTTCTTTTGTAGACTTGTTATATATTCCCTCATTTTTAAGAGGAGAAGGAGGCAATAAGATGGTCGCTGTAGTTCCTCGGAGGAGTGTAGACAGGCCACGAGGCAGCCAGGGTAAATGCATGTCTTGACTCAAAGGTCTGAAGAACCGCATGTTGACCATACCAGACCTGACAATCACTTCATGATCATTATAAACAAATGCATGCTGCACACACCAAACCATTCCCGCCTGCTGACTATAAACCCCTTCTCCAAAATTTGGGAGGTAAAGGGTCACAGGTTCGACTTCAGCTTTTTTGGGGTTCTTTTAATTTTTGGCTTAAATAATATTAACCCATGGCTACAGGTGTTGTCAGAATTCCTGGGTGATGCCCCAATAAAACCAGAACATGGGAACCCCAATGCTCGTCTGCTGTCTAACCATGTTGTTGTCATGCTGATTAATCCATGAGCACATTTGCATGGGAATGCTTTGTTTTCACCAACGTTCTGATTAACTCATCCAACTTCATCACATCAATGTTTTGTTTCCCACAGAAGGAGTTGATTGTTTTGAATGTGTCCTCTCAAACTTAACATGTCTTTTCTCGTCTGTAGTCGCAAACGATGATATCGGAAAAGAACATGATGCTAAAGATGAAATTACACAGAAAGCGGTAAGTTCAGAAACTAAATGGAATAAAAAATTATTGTGATCTGCTCAAAACGGAAGCAATATTTTTCCTGTGTACCAGACTGAAAAGCCAAAATGGGAACCACTTCGTGTTCTGAGCAAACTTGAAGCCAATAATGGCGGAAAGACAGGTAAACCAAAAAAAGAAAGAGATTTGTATAGTTCCAAATGGTTAAGTTACATGAAGATTGAGTTTTGTTCTTTTTACTGTATTCCTCTTTTACAGACTTGATGGAAGAGCTTGGGCTGGGTGACGTTGATGATCTTGAAGGTAAAATAAGTTTTAGCAATTTTTGGGTAGTGGTTTTTGATTCGCCATTGGTTTACAGCCATGCTTACACATTCACATTTTTTTGCGCTGACTCAAATGTATGGGTTGGACGCATCACTTCTCATTCACTTTGAATGGGCTGACATGTTGCCAACTGCATTGTGGTTCGTTGCATCCTGATGCGGTTGCTGCATATGGTGGAAGTTTCATGCAGCGCATGAAGCATCAGCAAATCAAATTGTTTTCGAGGAAACATTCAAGCGGAGGTGCTAGTCAGACAAATACACGATAATATGAACGCTTTTAAGCAGTGTTTCCAAAAATAAGAACACACAGAAGTGTTTCCAATTGAAGTTGATCTGATGAAAGCCCTGGTACAAGTATATTATATAAAAAAATGTGGAATATGGCAAAAATGGCCACTAAATGCAAAATAGCAGGCTTCCTGTTACGTTTTTCCAATTGCACCTAAAGACTTTTTTGTTTGTCTGGTCATGATACACCTGTGTATCGATTTTTGTGAAGATCGGTGTGAACACGTTCCGGGGGTCTCGGCGGGCACCATTGAGCCATTTTGCTACACTTTTTGAAAATTCCTCCAGAATACGTAAATTGTCACCACTTTCTAACTTTCTGCCAATTTTGGTAAGAATTTGAACATGTTAAAGCCCTCAAAAACCCAATTCATTTGCCTGAATAATAATAATAATAATCCTTACATTTTCAATAGGGCCTCCCCTGACCTTTGATGTCAGTGCTCGGGCCCTAATAACATGACATCTCTACTCAATGAAAGCTTCACCTTTAAATACGCACGAGCTGCTGACTGTTTGAAGCTTTTGATGGGAGTTATACATTTGCTTGCAAGCCTGACCTTTCTGTTGTTTGTTTCATCACACGTCTTGAAGCTGTAAAACCAGGTTGGTAAATATAAACTAGCTGATTAGATTAATAGAACTTTATTTAATTGACTGCTAACTGTAGTTCTTTTTTGAGACCCCAGTTTACGACAATAGTTTTATAGCACATCCCATCGTCGTGTACAAGTGCATTGTATAATGGAGGTTTGCACAAATCCGATACTAGAGTCAGTAAAGTCACATTTATTAATAACTATCAAAACTCTAGTCCTATATTCTAAAATGCTTACTCATGTAGTTCGTGGCTGTGTTCATTAACCTGGAGCTTCTTGTGTTAATGTCACAGATGCATCAGACTGGGACTCAGCCAGTACGGCAAGCAAGAGAACGTTGCCAGGTCGTAAAATGACCTCCCCTGGACTCGATGAGTTCCCAGAATGCAACCATCCAGCTTTGAAGGAGCAAGATGAAGATGTTACTGCGGCAGCGCCCCTGCCACCACAGAGGAGCATCAGCATTACACCCCATCGACTCCTACCCCATCCTCAACCTCGGGCAAGGAAGATGGTGCCTCAGAAACCAGAAAGTGAAGAAGGTAAAACGACAAAGACCTTTCATGTTCTTATTTTATCAGTTTACAGACATGGGATTTCATTTTCTTTTTCTCTCATTAATTTACTCTCATTCAGAATCAGATTGGGAACCAGAAGATGTAGCACCTTCTGCCTCTACCATCACGGACAAAATTGACAAACAGTCGCAATACACATCTGAACATCAGGCAGTAGTTAGACCAGGTAAGGCTCACTGCTCTTTTTTTTAATTGGCCTTTGTGCACAAATGCCCTCTAATAGAGACACTCTGTCTCCCTAGGTTCTCCTGAGCTTTCATCAGTGGCAGGAGACAGACAAACGGATCAAGAGCTGGACGGGCCTCAGCAGAAGGTGAGAAATGTAAAAAAAATACTGTGTATCACAATCTTAACATATTTTCATTCCACATCAAGTTCAGGCCCAGACAAAACAGCATCTCCCATGCTTTCCCAATCGTAGGAGAACATTTATACCGTATATATCTGCAAATATGTAAATATCATGTCAGTGTTGTTGTGTATGTCATTTAAAATCAAAACATGGTTTTTGTCTTGTGTGTGTTGTGTTTTCCTTGTCAACCAATGCCATCAAAGGAGAAAGATGATACAGGAGATACATGTGAGTTAGGTTTAAATAAACCATGGCCATCAGGCCGTGTAGGAGAAAACTGCGATGAGTTAAGAGATCAACCCAGTCATGAAGGAGCAGGGGAAGACTGCCCATGGGAGAAACGATACGAGAAGCTCTGGGTAGAGGTGGAGAAACGGGAAGTAAAATCCACCTTCAAGAACGTGGCTGGTGAATTAAAAGAGAAATTTGGGGAACTGTTTAATTCAGGATGTTCCGCAGAAGATGATGCAGAAGAGGAACATGCCACAGCTGAATCTACTTCTGCAGAAGAAGAGTCGAGTGATGAAGATGAAGGAGAAATTATTTTGCGCCCGGCAGCTAGAGCAAGAAGTACTATCCTTCTGACCATACCTGAGCAAAGGGAGTCTGGACTGGAAGACTCGCCGACAGAGTCACCTGCCAACTCTCGGTGTGAAGATGGGACGCAGCTCGCTCCGCCTCCGGTCAGTGGCGGGAGAATGCACCAGGAGCCAGAGCTACTAACTGATGATGCTCTGGAGGACAGCAGGTCTCCTTCACCACAACTCAACACAGCACAGAGAGAGTGCTACAGAGGTGCCACAGCTTTTACCGGTGGTCACATTATACCCGACTCGAAAGTTGGCTCATTTTCAAAGGACGACACCGAACAAGGGCCGTTCTGCGAACAACATTTGGACTTGATCTCAAAGGACCAAACTGCTGCGCTAAAGGGAGCTGAGGTGGACAATGCACGTTCAGAAGAGGATCATGAGGAGGCCACTAGGTCTTGCCCCGCCTTAATAAGAAGGCATTCAGCATCTATTCCTGGTGTCTCTGATGAGGAACTGGAGGAGGACTTGGAGAGGTTTAAACTTGAGGTAGGGATGCTGAAGGTTGTCTTCATGGATTTGGAGAAAGAAAAGGCCCAACTCCTGCAAGAGGTAGACGATGGCCGCCCCTTCCATAGACCCTTCTAGATCACCTCTCTTTCTCTTTTTCTGTTTTCATTCATGTCCTTAATTTCATTTCTTTTTTATCAGCTGTTTCCAAATGGCCAAACTGACCGAGCATCATCACCTCACCTTATGACTTTCATGTTAAAAGTTCATTGTCTTGTTTTTGTCAGTCATGTCTTAATATTTCTTTTCTTTAGGTTTGATTTCAAGTAGAAGATCTAATCTCGCATGTTTCTCTTTACGCTTTATTTGTGTCTCCTTAACTAAGACATGTTAAACTGGGGTAAATTTTGCTGCAGATCATTTGAGCTGCGCTCAAGAAGCTTTTGGATACTGACTTGTAGTAAACAAAAGTATTTCTTGTTTGTTTTCCAAAACTACAGAAAGTCTTGCGAGTTCTCCAGTTGTGACTTGTCTGTCATTATGCATGGTCTTTGCATGTATCTTTACTTTGTACAAACTAAGTGATGCTTTATTTTCCTTTGAAAGACGTGCAGTTGTGATTTGTTCTCTATTAATGCATGATGTGACTAAGTGAGTCATCATGCATTCAGGTATTAAAATTGACAAGAGTTATTTTTGCCAGCTTTTTGAGTTTTGCTGAAAACACAGGATATTTAAATTTTCTTTGCTACATGATTTGACGTGTTAACTCACACAGAAAACAACTAATTCTCAAGATGTGTTGAGGACACGACACAAGGAATTCAAAAATAACCCTTGAATTCCACGTCATCTAGTTTTTGTGTTGTTCACATGGCACAATTCAGTTTTACAGATTGACACGAGCATTGCAGTGTACGGAATTGTGCGTTCTAGAGACTGACTAAAAATGTCAAATAGAGTTAGCACACTGGGTGTTAGGTCTCAGATGGGAGGGGTAACACTGAATTATGCACGACAAAGTGAGCAAGTACACGCACAAACTGCATCTTAAAAGGCTGGCCCCGACTCTTTCCAGTTAGGATGAGTGTCACAAGTCGAGTTATCAAATATTTGCCTTTGTCTTTTCAGGTTGGCAAAGAGATGACAAAGACTTTGACGGAGGTGCAAAAATCCAGTGCTTCCAGGGATACTGGTGGAATGACCCAGGAAGAGCCGCGTACTGGGAAACCGGAGAGCAGGTTAGGATCCCTGTTGAGACTAACTGGAGCAATTCAGCAGGAACAGCAGCCTGAAGTTTTTTCTTCCTATTGTACATTTGTTAGCCCTGATGTTAAATGTGTCCCCCTTATAATTTCAAAACAAAACTTCCACAACTCTATCAAATTAAAAAATGTGATTTAATCCTTTAGGTTATTACTGATTTTGTTTACGTTCTCATTATGTTTTACATGTAACGTTTCTGATTCCAGGAAGCCACTATTCTATCTACAATAACTCACTAGGGCGGCAATATAAGGTTGCATGGTTCGGTGTAAAGAAGCTCAACAAGAGGTCTTCTAATACCAATATAATTGGATCTCTGTATAAAAGGGGCCTGTGTGTGGTCTCTACATGATTCTGTAATGCTCTTGTTTGTATGAAACTTATTCTTCAATGGCACATTCAAAGAAAGAGCCCTGTCTTTAAGTAACTCATTTAGACCTGATGCAACATAAGCGTATAAACCTTAAAGAGAGTTTGCAACGTTTGCATGCTTCTCCCATGTACGCGTTTTATATAATGTCATCGTTTTCGAGACACAAGACTGATGAGACACATTTGCTGAGACACCCCCCAGGATAGGTTAAATGTATTACGGAAAATGTAGTTGTAGTCAGTGCCCCTAGCCTGCAAATCATTTAAAATTGCGTTTCAGACAGCCTAGGTCTTACTGGGTTAAACCATATTTCATTACATTTTATCATCAATACATATAAGTAACTTAATTCACTGATTATCAGGTTTATTGCTCTTTTTAGCACCAACGAGGCACCAGAGCAATCGCATCTCCTGCTCCAGCAGAGCCACAGTAGCAACCATCAGGAGGGACAGGCTGTAGAAGAGACCTTAAAGTTGGAGCTGGTCAGAGGGGCCCGGCGCAGCAGAGCCCCTCAGACCAACACCCATGTTAATGGAGATCCTCTCTCTGTGTTTGATGATAGCACTTTAAGTGACGTGTCGGACGATGAAGGAAGGTATATATGCAGTATGCCACGTCTGTGTAACAGTTTCACTTCTTTGTCACTAACCTGTAATGAGAGTTCAGGCTGAAGTCAAGGTGAAATGTACTGACACCAGTGCTTCGAAGGTCCATGGAAAGAAGTGATACCATGCAAACAAATCTTTAATGCTGATTTTGAACCTTTCAAACTTGATTAAATGAATTAGTAGAGAAAAGATAAAAAATAAGACATGGGAGAAATCAAAGGTTTTGGTAAGTTACATGACGTCTTGATTTGTTGTTTGTCCCAAATAAATGCTCTAGTGGTCCAGACCTGGTCCTAACTACAACAGATATTTATATATATATATATATATCTCCGCTATAAATTGGCTTTGCATTCAGTCTGGACAGACCTTTACAATATCGGTGGTGGGTGATGATTAGCCTGCAATCTTAATTGATTTTGACTCTATCTTCTTATATAACTGCATGACTAACCACTGATTTTCCAAAAAAGGAACTGTATACTGCATTATACAATTAGTCTTCCAGCAGCTTCTTAATCCAGCTCCTAAAATGCACATTACTTTTCCAAATTAACCACTGTTTCTCCTCACTGTGTTTCGTGGACTCAGGTTAACTACCAGAAAACTAAAAAATGAGGTAAACCAGTAACTGCATTTTTCAAATCTACGTAAACAATACAAAGAAACTGATCATTAAGTCCATGTTCTGTTTTCATATTCAGAACACAGAAAAAGAGGAGTTGGCTGAAGACTTTGATGAGCTCACTCAGTCGTCAGACACAGCCACTGACGACATCGACTCTCCCACTTCAGGCTATCGTCATGCATCTGTCCTTATTCAGAAGCTTGACTCGGCCACTTTAGGTACTGAATCAGGTCAAATACAAGCAAATTCGAATGGTTCAAGTTTTTTTTCGAGTTTCCTTTAAAAACTTAAATATGTCATATCACAGACTCAAGGAGCACGGTGAAGCTGCAGAACATTTTCCAAGAATATGAGCGCTCCATCCAAAAGGCAAGGAGTCGCCATGGATACCTGGCGGATAAGGTGAGCCAGCTGGAAATGGAGAGAACAGAGTTGAAGAGCGCCCTTGAGGAAGTTAAAGATTTTAAATCTGCCTTGGAGCGAAATCAGCTGGAACTGCAAACCGAAGTTACAAACCTCAAGTGAGAATTACTTCCTTTCCTCCAAAGTTTGAAACATTGTCCTGGTCTCTCCTCAGATTTTGTGAATCGCACATAAAGTAATTGTTGTAACTCTAATGCCGTTTGTATTTTGCATGCGACAGATTTCAGCTGAAACAGGAGCAGGAACATCGCCGCAATGCCACCATGATGTACAACACCACCAGAGATAAGCTGAGGAGGACGGAGGAGCAGCATCAGTTAGAGGTTCAGGAAAGACAGAAGGTAGAGCTGACGCTCAGGAACCTGGAGCTGGAGATGAGAACACTGGTCAACAACATGAAACAGGTGCAGGGTGACATTTTTCTGTTTTCACAGCATTAATATTGTTTTTTGGTCATTATAATAGCAATCAGTATGAATGTTAGAAGAGCCCATCTTGAGTTGACTGATACTTTCATAGAGCAGTTCATTCAAACAGTATGTATTTTGTACATTAAGTAATACTCCTTATAGTTATTATTATTATTTATTTAGAATTCACAATGATGCTCTGGAGTGTGTTATTTTGTGCAGGTGGTGTTGTTTGTTTTCCATACAGTATATGTGATTCTTCCATGGGTTATGTTGTATGTAGCTTGAGGAGGACCACAGTGAGACCCAGAGACTGCTGGCTCAGGAGCGCAGTGCAAGGATGCTACAGAAGAATCTGCTCGACAGCCATTTGCATAAACAGCAGGAGATAGAGGAGGAGAACAAGAGAAATAGAAGCAAAAGCAACGAGGTAATCCTGGTAATCATCGTGTTATATATCGATTTGGAACATATTGTATATCGTAAAACAGTGATACAGTGTGGTGTTGAAGACAGAAGATTCATATTAGTATCTTTAAAATTCCGGGGATAAATAATGTATTTTGAAGACAAAACTTTTAAGAGAACCAGCCAACTCAAGGCAAAATTGACCTGCTTTTTCTTCTGTTTTCTATCCAGGCCTTGTCTCAGCTCACTGAAGCCAGTGACAGGGAGAGGGAGCTGCTCAAGCAGAACACGAACTTCCAGGAGCAGCTGACCATCCTTCGAACTGACCTGGAGCGTTCGCAGGCCAACAGCAATCTCAAAGAGAGCCACATTTTGGAGGAGAACGAGGCTCTCAAGGAGCAGCTAGAAGATTTTCGACGAGATCTCAAACTCAACAGGGACGCCCTGACCCAAACTGTCTACAACTGCAACAACCAGGTGACCACCCTGAAGTCTGAGTTAGCTATGATCACGACCCGCCTGGAAAATGAGCGGCAGACTCGGGAAACTCTGGATGTAGAGGTGGAGTCTACTCGTACCCGACTGGCGGGGGCAGTAAAGGAGGCAGAGCGTTGCCTAGCGGCTCACGCAGACACAGAGAAAGCTCTGCTCCGGGAGAAAGAGGAACATCAGCGTCTAAAAGACAAACTCACAGGTTAGTGATCGTTTGAATGGCTGGGTATGCCATGCTAAACTTTATAATAACTTAAACGCTCACTAATCCTAAGAGAGTTTAATAATATAATGTGCCTCATTCCTTTATGAACATGAATTTAAACGAAGATCAAATTTAAAAGAGTTACCTATTTGCCACTGAGAAACAGATTTGACGTAGTCAACTATTGATATGGTTGTCGCTCTTGGCGTACTCTTTACTGTATTTAAATCAAACCCATTTGGAGTGTAACTACACAAAAGGTATTTCCTCTCTACCATGAGGGCCATAACCATAAGGTTACTCCAGAGTTTTAAAGCACCTAAAATGGAGAAGTTTGGAACCACTTCAGGCTTTGTTTTATTTGTATATTGTTGTCTGGACTTGCAAAGGAGGAGACGTTTAAAAATGATGAAGCAGTTTCCCGTATTTGATTACTGATTAGCTCTTTTCAGCCACAACGTGAGAACCAGTGGTGAAGGCAAAATGTTGTAAACATTTACTGTCAATAACAGTTCCACCTCTTTATGAAAGCAAATCACTTCTATTAGCTTTACCATTGTTGTTTTTCCTTCATAGTATTTTATACAAGCAGGCAACTGGCTGCAGAGTAGATAATCTGCTTCCTGTTTACACAGAGAAACACAACCAGTGTATGTGAAAAGTCCCTTAATATGTGTTAGTATGGAAATTAATTATTACAGATATGGATCTATTACTATCATTTACTTTTAAAACAAAAATATATTTGTATAAATTGTAGCCTGAGGGTTTGTTGGATTATTTGCCTGTGTATGAATCTTTTTGTTCGTAATCTTTTATAAGTGGGAGCTTTTAACTGACTCCTGATAAATGTTCTCTACAGTTGAAGCAACCTCTCAGCGTGAGGCGGTCAGCTGCTTGTCCCAGAAGCTGGGAAAGGCCGAGGCTTCTACGAACAGCTTGGAGAATGAAGTGCATCGGGTCACTCTGCAGCTGACTGAGAAGGGCCTATTGCTGGATGTCCTACAGCGGGAGAAGGACCAGGCGACTGCACGTGCCAAGGAGCTAGAAGCCGCTTTTCAGTCCGAGAGGGAGCTGGTGAGCCGCTCAACAGCTCGCCTAGAGGCGACACAGGAGCGGCTAGCCCAAGCCCAAAGTGAGGGAATGTTAATGCGGCAACAGATAGAGGAGGCCCAGAACAAAGGTGTTGCAAAAGACCGTGCTGTGACAGATGCCCAAGAGCGCTTCAGCGACATTTTGTCCAAGCTGCGCTCCGACAGCGAGGAGAGGGTACACCTAGTGGAGGAGAGAAATAAGGAGCTTGCCAGTAAGGCTGCTGATCTCCGAGATCAGATCTACAAGTTAGAGGAAGAGAAGAATGAAAGAGAGGTAAGTTAAGGACTGAAGGGTAATACAATTAACCAACCTCTTCCTCAAGACCCACTTTTAGTAATATAAGTACATGCCAGTAGAGGATATCCCTGTACATCTATTCAATCTTCTCTTTCTCTGGATTCTGCCTGAGCACAGAATAACCTCAGGCAGCTGCAGCAGGAGCTCGCCGACTCACTCAAGAGGCTGTCGATGAGCGAAGCCTCTCTGGAGGTCAACACGCGCTATCGCAATGACCTGGAGGAGGAGAAGACTCGGCTCCTGAAAGACATTGACAGGCTGAAGAGAAAGGTAAAGGAAGGGAGCAGTGACACCTTGTGGCAACATAGACACACTATATCTCTGATACCAGCAGTGTTAAAAAGGGTTAAGTAAACCTCTTAAATAAATAGTTAGTTATCAGTAATTTTGATGGGCTGCTTTCTCTTGTTTTTGTCTTTAGTTGGAGGAGAGTGAAGACAACTACGTGCAGGCTGAGAAACGTATTAACAGTCTGAAGAGCGGCCTCGATGAAAGGGAAAAGGAGCTCATCACTGCTGCTCAGAAACTCCAGGAGGCGCTGTCGGCCTCAGCAGCCTCTGATACCACCATCAAACAGCTGGAGGAAGCTGTGCAGAGGTATTTACAAATTGATGCTGTTTGCACACACACACACAGTTGTACGTCTAGCTTAGTGAGGCCACTCATTGGCATAAATGTATTCTCTAGCCAGCGCCTTACCCTTACCTTAAATGGTTCACTCTT
The DNA here is from genome assembly GCF_949316205.1 of Platichthys flesus. NCBI lineage: Eukaryota > Metazoa > Chordata > Actinopteri > Pleuronectiformes > Pleuronectidae > Platichthys > Platichthys flesus. The sequence goes on along the minus strand of NC_084950.1, from coordinate 21,835,614 downwards.
TATCTACTCACCACTATGCCAATGGAGGGTTAGGGTGAAGTAATGGAGTCCACAAAACACCTTTGAATTTCAGGGGTAAACAGTGCTTCAGCCAAACGTAACTGGGGACCCCTTAAGGTATCAATCAATAATATGAATTACACTAACCCCATAAAACAAAATAATCACATGAGCTAATATATGTAAACACCTTTCTAGTAATGAGTATGCACACTGTGATGTACAGCTTACGGATTTGTGTTTTCTGTTTAATGTCCCATTAGGCTAGAGATAGACAATGCCAGACTGGAGGCGGCTGCAAAGCAACAGTCTAACAAAATTGGAGTTCTTCAGAAAGGGGCTCAGGAAGCTGTCTTGGTGAGTGACTGAATACATAACCCAGTAACATGGACATCCATATTTTAAATAGGATCCTCACGGTACCATGTCTACTTCTGTTTGACTAAAAATTCTTACAATATCTCAGTAATCTCATACTTAGTGAAACGTGTGATGAATTAAAATGACAGATTTTAAAGTCTCAAGTCTTTTATCATATTTTAAGGTATCCAATCTTTTCCAGCTATCTGACTGCTCACCTGGAGAAGGGGTTGGTATTGTGGATGTAGACGTAGTTACTCTGTGTGGATTTACCTCTTTTATATATGTTAAATATAAAGTCATTCTTTATGTATTTGCAAAATGAAAAGCACTTTTTGGACAAGCTGTCTGATCAGGAATCCAAACTTCTAGCTGTAGTCATAGCTTGGTGTAGGTTTTGGGGTTTTCTTGGTGATACTAAAATGTGTCCTCTAAGCCTGATTTTGGTATGTGGGGTCTTTTCCTCTTTTTCATGTCCTCCTGCATGATCCATGTTAATTCCTTAAATCTAAAAATGTACTCTTAAATATATCTCTCGTATTAAAAACCAACCATCTTTCATTATTATATTTGTACAATGACTTTCTTTATTTTTGTAGGTCAGAGGTCATTTGGAGGATTTGGTCACAAACCTCCAAAGCAGTAAGATGACTTTGGAAGATCAACTCAATAGAGAGGTTGGTGGCACTGAAAGAACAGTTGGATGTTTGGCTAACTGATCAATCAGAAATTTTATCACAGTAACAATCTGACTGGAACCTCCTCTTTTCCGATCGATATTCACAACTGTATTTTTAATAATTAAACTTCTTGTCTTTCTTTTTGTGAGGTCCAGAAGCAAAGTGTTCTATCTCACACAGCCCAGGACTCTCAGGTCTTGTGGGAGGAGGAGCTGAAGAGTCGTTCTAAACTAGGACTGCGCCTGGCAGAGCTCGAAAAGGAAAAAGGAGAACTGAACACTCAGGTGATAATAAATCTCTTTTCCACCAAAATTAGGGGGTGTACGTAGGTGTTGTAAACACATGCTTAGATAGGCAATACACCCTCTTCCCATTGTCAGTAGGAGTTTGTCTCTCTTCCCTCTCATTCCCATTGCAAACAAAAAGCTGGATGTAAGTGGGTTATAAGGGTCGAATATGGGCTTTAGTTATACATTAGCTAAATATTATTTTATTTGTTGGTTGGTTTATTTGTAAGCAGGATTATACAAAAACATCTGAACGGTTTTCTGTGAACGTTGGTCCAAGGATGTTGTATGGGTTCAGGGCAGAATCCAGTGGATAATTCATGGATCTTGATGAGAAAAAACAGATGTAGACACATTTAGGTGACTGATATCTGTGAGTCTGTGAAATTTGGTGCTGCTTACTTGTTAATGGTTGTTATTAGTAGTTGTAATATGAGTATTATACATCGTTTAACCGTGCCTCCTGATATTGATGTTCCAGATGGAAATAGAGAAGAAGAAAGCCAAAAAGATAGCAGAGCAGAAGAAGGCTGTAGACACTCGTCTGGATCAAGAGATGAAGAGAAACACGGACCTTCAAAAAGAAATGTACAGGTGACTCCTACCCTCGTCCTCCTCTGGCTCTCCTCACCCTTGGCAGCGCCTTCTCCTTCCATTTAGACATAAAGTAGGATCCAGTAGAGTGCAGTCTTTCCTGGCTTATGTGCTGTGGTGCACCAATGTCTTTATATGGTGTAAGAGAACATGTTTTTCATTTTGTATTATTTTAAACTAAATTGCTATTTATCTCTGGTGTTTATGTAGTGTTTTTGTTTTTTGTGATCACGACATTGTGAATGATTTATTTTTGCCGGATTCTTTGCAACCGTAATGTTATTGATTACTTATAGTATTTGTGCATATATGTGTTTAAGGCTGCGTACACTATTAAAGACTGCTAAGAAGAAACTGAGGGACCATGACACCGGTGGAGGAGACTTTGCTTCTCCTATGAGCAGCATAAGGATGGAGCTGGGCAGACACAGCCAGGCTGAGGGTGGACGAATGAGAGATAAGGTTTGATTGCCTGAAACTGGGATTTCACCAAATATTACCACTTGGTAACAGAGACATTAAGGTGTAGTGTTATACCACAGCCTTTGACCCCCATCATTTCCTCTCCCAGGTGGACGATCTGCAGGGGCAGCTGGAGAAGGAAGTGTCCCGTAGCAGTCATCTGGAGAAGGTGATCGGGGAGCTCAAGGATCAGCTGGCCTCCCTGAAGAGCTTCAGCCCTAGCACCGAGCAGCTGGAGAAGAGCAAGAGGCAGCTCGAGGAGGAGGTACTGGACCTGAGGCGACGAATGGAAACAGCTCACATGGAGCAGAGCCAGGTGGAGCAGTACCGCCGTGACACAGAGGAGAGGGCCCGTCAAGAGATACAACAGAAGCTGGAGCAGGTCAACCTCTTCCTGCAGGTAACAGTTCTAACTGGGAAAAATTTGGTGATTACCCGAATCTTTTGTTATAGTAATGACAAATAGCGTATACAACAGAAAAAATGTATAATAAGAGACCAGATAATTTACTGAATAACTTAGTTGTTGTGCATATACAGTATGTCCAATGTTGCTACTGAAGCGACCATTTGATCGTATAACTCTGATTGAATATGATTGTGTTTTTTTATGTCCCAGTCCCAGGCAGCTTCCCAAGAAGCATTAGATCAGATTAAATCGGCAAATGAGGTTAACCTGCGCTCTCAGCTGGAGCAGAAGATCCGGGAGCTGGATGGTGAACTGGGCCGCGCCCGCAACACCCAGCAAGACAGCCTTAACCAGAAAGAGTCCACGCGCACCGAGCTCGAGCGGTACCGCCAGCTCTACTCCGAGGAGCTGCGCCTCAGCAAGTCCCTGGCTGCCAAACTAGAGAGGTGAGACCAGCTTGTTCTCACCACAGTGATAAGAAGGTCCAGCTGCAGGTCTCTGCAAAGTATTCAAAATCTGATATCCGTCACTGATTTATTGTAATATAAATAATGTTTGACAGTGACCACTCATTTTAAAAACGGCTCTGGTTCCTGAAGGAAATTTTCCCATTCATTTTCTCCATTGACATTTCAGGTTATCTTTATGAAAAGTTTTTAAGCCTGGAACCAGACCGACGGGCTACGAGATAAATCATGATCAGAAAACATTTGATTCAGTTACAAATTATATTGGAAAAAGGAAAAGCTACACGGCTGTGCACATAAAAGTGATAAGGAACCATGCAACCATTGTGAATGATCCCTTTCCAATGACTTCCAATGCTTCTTCTTGAATTGAATGTTGTTGAAGTCTTTTTCCCCTGTTTGGACTCTTTTCCTTATAAAAGACTACAACATGGAAGTGACTTCATGGTTGCTCTGTGGTAAATGTTATGCAACACTGATCTATCCCATCGTATACCATGTGATTTTAGTAGTGGTGGTTAACATTTCCATGGTAACGGTAAGCTCCACCAATCAGAGATGACACTATGAAACTTGCAGATTGCAGGTAGTGTAGTACTGCTCCTTGACAATGTGAATAACAACATTTGTCGTTTAACAGTTGAGATCATCCAAACTTGTGGCTTCCACAAGAACATTTAACATTTCTTCACAATCTTGTAGCTTGGCTGATGATTCAAATCTCTATACAGAAAATAAATCAGATTTTGGAACCAGCCTGTTGAGCTCTATTAGAGGTGTCTGATTTTATACAAATCATCTTGTAAAAACAACTGCAGTTGCCTCTTTTCCAAGAGTCGCTGGTGTTATTTGTCCTTTGGATAAAGTAATACATCTAATTGTATTCCTAATATATTGAATGAGTCTGAGAAACAGCATGCAGCACATTCAAATTAGACAAAGGCACCAACCTGAATTGTATCTGTGTTTTTTGGTCTGCAGGGCCAACAGTCGGCTCACTGAAGCCAATTCCAAGCTGCTGAACGAGCGCAGCCGGTCTCTTCTCACCAGCAGCATAGCAAACGGTAGCCTTGGAAGTCCCTCGCTGGACGTGGGCACTTTGGGTTCACCGGCAAACTACGGGGCCACACTGGGGTCCCTGAACAGAAGCCTTGGCCTGGGCCTGTCCCTCCTCAGCCCTGGGATGTATGGGCAGAACAGCAGGGAGGAGGACTATCTGGCCAAGGTCTGTACCGTCATGAACCCGACTCACTCACTCACTCACTGAAGTATATTCTTCATTCCTTTATTTTTGGGCCATTCTCATTTCCACAGCATCATGGTTGTCAGTGTTGTTCCTGCGTAACTGGTGAGGTGTTATTCAAAGATGTTGCTTTTTATAGACCAGTTGGTGTGTTGTTATGTTTTCATCACCGCGGAGATGTTTTATTCTGCGAGACTTTACACATCAAATGTTTCACATTGTGAGAAAACAGACGATAGGTATGAAATTGATGAGGTGGCTTTCTAAAGTCTCTTAATGCCCAGCCTCCCTCTACAAAAGCACCTTCACAACCCAAATGATTTCTTATCCCTGACTTTATTTTCTTCCTCCTACACATTGTTTCTCCTTCGCTCTGTCTCAAGGCTTCATGAAGTGGGACTCTACTTCTAACCTGTCTTCTATTTCTCACTCTTCTAGCTTCTAGCTCAAAAGTCTGTCTCTCATCTCTCCTCTCTTCAGCCAGACTCATAACCAGGTGTGTAGATGTGTTGAGCTCAGTGTCTGACCGGCTGCTGTTGCCTTCACTGTGCTGGTGGCCTCACATTTAAACCTCTGCTCCCATTAACTAGAATCAGCTTTTTATTATTTGCCGTGTGTGTGTGTGTAAACAATAACATGTAGGATTTACACAGTGGAAAATACAGATGTTAAACACATGAGCTTTCCCACTACTCCAATTAGATGCATGTATTTATTTTTCAAATAATGATAACTACTCAACAACTGTTAGAACTATATCAAATTAGTGATGCAGAGCTGAGTCCTGGTGGTTTACCCTTTTTAAATTAAAATGACAAATTGTCAAAGCGAACATAAATATGTTATCATCTCTTACATATTCGCCAGATTACAAAAATAAGTCAAATTTGCTAAATCTATAAATTTAAAAATAACAAAGTCTCAAAAGGTTTCATCACTGCAACCTGCAGGAACATTTGATTGTGGCTTTTTGGATTTCACTCTAAATTACTTAATTACTTAATTCTGTTGAAATGCTACTTTCGTCTGAATTACAACTTAATTCTAATAATATGTTATTCTCATTATTTCTTCATACGGGCCTATTTCTTCTTACTTCTTCTGTATTTGCTTCTTGTAAAAACACTCTTTAAGTCTTTCAGTTGGTTTTCTTCATGCTGTCTTCCAAAGCTGATTTTATCAGTGTAGTTCAAACACAGCCAGTTGTACATCCCACATTCCTGTTTCTATTTGATTTAAAAAAATCAAGTCAGATTCATTTACAGGAGACTTATTATGCTCATTTAGTTTCATAATTGTGTCTTATAACTAGAAAAGGTTTACGTGCTTTAATGTTGGGAAAACCCTTTCCTTATAGTATCCATTGATGGATTTACAGATATTTTACATTCACAAACAAAAATGATATAACAAACTCAAAGGAAGAAACTGAAAAAGCTTAATATGTCTCCTTAAATCATCTCCTACAAGCATGTGTCCAGATTTTACAGAAGAAAACAACCTGCTGAGTTAAAAAAAAAATCAATAACTAGCCAGATTCATATGTATGTATGTATGCTATATATAAGTGTTACTATATGTTACATATATATATATATATATAATATGTAACATATAGTAACAGGCAGAGACGTGTTTCCTTAATGTGTGATTCTTATATTCAACTAAAAGCATTCATCTTCAGTATGAATATCTCTCTATCTATATATTTGTATCATTAGTGGAGGCAGATGACTTGAGTTGAACGTTGACTGTACCTGCAGTGAGATTTAATGGCAACATGAAATAACCTGTGATAATAATCCTACACTGAAGCAGAGTCTGCATGCTATGCGTGTCCCGCTGTGTTGCACACAATAGTTCAGATTTCCCTGCAGTAATGTTTTCATTTACCATGTGTTGTGTTTGGTAATGAAAAATCATCCCTGCATCTTTTTGGATTTGTGTAAATATTTATTTTGAAGGCATGTTTTTTTTTCAGTTTTCATTTCAAATGGCAACTTTCTTTTTCTCCAGATGCAGAATGAGTTGGACAGAAACATCTCAAAGGAATTACACAACGGTGAGTTCACTGCAGCTGGAATACCCGGCACAGAAAAAGTCTCATCGAGGAAATGCTATCATGGATGTGACCTGAAGCTCCTGCCTCATGGCGCCATCTCTCTCTCGTCCTCAGCCACAGCAGAGCTGGACGTCGCCTCTGCGCAGTTGTCCCCGGTGAGCTCCGTCTCGAGGGTGGAGCTGGACCCCTTCAGCAGAGCCACACAGCAGTACTTGGAGGTGCTGAAGAAGAACAACATGATCTGAACACACACATCACAGCTGCTGCAACTCAGTGTTCTTATATCAGCCAGTAAGCAGCATCTCTAAGGCCAGAGCCACAGCCTCGTCACGCAACTATAACAATCCATCCTTGTATCCTCTTTTATGAGAGAAATCAGAAATAATGCACATTGCACTTAACCACTCAGGAACAAAGGGCATGAGTCATATATATAAATATACATGTATATTAAAATATATGTGTGTCGCATTATTGATGGGTACAATTAGTAAGAACCTTGAAAGTATTTGTTCCTTCTGACTAATTCTGATTCATCTGTTGCTGTTTTGTTTGGATTAGCAGAAAATATACTGTATATACAGAACCGTGGTTTGGATTTTTGTTTGTGAATATTGGTGTTGCATAATTCGAATTTATAAGTATTTGATGTATGCATCATGAATTTTCTTTTGCCAAGATATTACATTTGGTACGTGCCATCAAATGGTGCAATATCTGTCTTGGTGTTACCTTATTAGATTTTTTGGCGCATGGTGTTTATGATTCTTTTATTTATTCTTTTTTTTTTTTTTGACCGTGATATACTTGAATCAGACGAGCTGGAAAACTCTCCAGTTATTGAAACAGGGTGACTGCATTTGTACACTTGTCATTTCAGCTTTTGTTTGGTCTGTTTTCAGGGCTATCAAAAGGGAAATGCACTCATTTTCATCCATGGATATTGTAAAAGACTATACATATTGATGAACACTCATGACGCCTGTACATTACAGAAGACTAACGTTATAAATAAAACAGGAAAAAAAACTGAACTTGAGCGAGACCTTGATGTTTGGAAATTGAGTGGAAACAAAACAAGAAGACAAATCACCTGGGTAACATTTGTTGAATCCATCACTAAACTAGAAGTAGTAACTCGCACTCTCAGCTGACCTCAGAATGTTATTGAACCTGAAAAACCTTTGATCTTCCTTGGTGCCCCAACCTTCTGCCAAACTTCAAGAAAATCGGTTTCGGAATTTTTTTGGAATCTTTCTAACAGTGGTCATTAATGGGAACTATCAGATTAAACTAATCTAGCTAACATTAGCCAACTTCCGGGGACAAATACATATCAATCGTACATTCACGTTAGCATGTGAACAGCCGGTGGTGCAAATGAAACCAAGAGGACTTCAGTTGTTTGGTTTTCGGAGATGTTGCTGGAAATGTGACTAATGCATTTTGACTTCATGCCATAAAACTAGATGACACTCAGTGGAGCTCATACCTCCACCAAGAGTCCCCTTAGACCCAATCCAGCTGCACCAAATCTCACACACATCTAGATATTAGTTTCCTTAATGTGTTGGATTATTTTGCATCGAGATTCATGATCATGACCTGGAAAATGGGAAACGGTTTTGAGATAAGTCTGTGTTTTTGCTTAGTCCTGCTAACTACCAAACAAACATGGACAGGGGTGAAAACATAACCTCCTTGGTAGGCGCAACAACAAACAATGCACATTAATAAAAAAAAAAAGTCCAGATATCCGATTATACGTGGCATGAACTTGCTGAGATAACATAAAATTGCATGTGTGACACAAACACTACATATGTTACAAACACGCAGATGTATGTATTGGTTCAGCATACAAATAGTACATACACACTTTCTCTTTTTCCAATCTGCTTCTATCAAAAGCATTTGCACTTGTTTTTAATTGATATTTAGCATCTGACTTAAAACAGAAAACACACTATAGTATAAACAAGGCAAAACCTACACGTATGTATTTTACTATTAGTTTTGGTGTATAACTATACACAGTATCTTGAACTCTGTTGTGCTTGTATTGCTCCTTATTCTGTTCGGCAGAGCGTCTCTAGATTCCAGGTGTCGTATATTCAAGATAAAAATGCAGCTGGGACATCAATATTTCATGCACACCCATTTTTAACCCAACCCTCATTAGCCATGTTTTGATGTACTTCACTTTACACACTGGCACACACACCCGCCCTCCTCCTCCTCCTCCTCTCACACTCCCAAACACGTTAAACTTGATTGTATGCGCTGGTTTAGAAACCATTCGCCTCACTTATTAAAATGAGACAATGTGTTTATGATTTGCCCCCCCCCTCCGCTGTGTCTTTCTTCCCTTTGATCCATCCTCCCGGCGTCAGCCTCAAATGTTAGATATTCAAATCTGGTTACATTTATTTTTGTTTCCTTTACAGCAGATGGGCACATCTGACAGACTGACTATTAGGTGTTATTATTTCCCCTTTTTTCAAATAGATGCCTCATCAGGCGATACACATAAACCTTGTTTTGATTGAGGAGGTTACAACCGTTGTCATGAAGCGTTGAAGGAAGGTGAGAATACAAATGGACAGATTCTGAAAAAAAAAGTGTTGAAAGGGTTGTTTTTGAAAAGCAGCTCAGGTTTAAAACCAACTGCTCCTCGCTGGATCGTCCTACATCTGTAATGCCCAGTGTTGTTATCTCAGAGAAGCAGTCCAACAACTGTTCACAAAAACAAGGTGTCAGTTCTCAACCTCGAAGCTCTGTCGGCTGAATCTTGTTTGTAAATCTTACACAAAGCTACATGTGCCAATGCACTTTACACCCAAATGAAAGGGTGACACGAAATAACAATACAAGAAAAGTCAAACATTGGTGAAACCATATCAATAACCTGAAACTTTGACCTAAAACAAAAATACCTCTATCTATTCCTCATTATTTTATTTTTATTTACTTATTATTTATTGATATAACAGTCAACTTTGATTCAAATGTGTCTTTTTAAACCTTGAGTCAAATCAGCATCATCTATATTGTGCCAAATCATAGCTGATTTTGTTATCATAGCAGTTTAAACAAAGGCAGTTTTAATTTAGAGCAGGTCAAGACCATTTTCTATGAAAGGTTGAACTGGGGTCTAACTAATTAACATGTAATGTCCGAGTGCCCTTCTAGTTTAATAGGGTTTTAAACGAAATTAAGCTTTGAAGGAGAAAGTCTTCACTTATATAATCAAAAGACATGACTAGAATGTCACTCAGTAGATCACAGACCTTCACCAAGGCCCAAAAACTTCCTGCATCAAGCTGCAGCAAATGTCACACTCTTTGATATCAGTTCCCTAAATGTGCCCTGTTTTTGTCATCAAAATATCATCCATAACGGCCCATCTTACAATGTTAAAAAGTATGAAAGAAAAAAGCCTGGATCTGCACCAAAATTGAATGGGTTCTTACCTGAGTGATACCGCAACCTTCCCACAAGTTTAATGGAAATCTGTCATGTAGTTTATGGAAATCCTTCGGAAGCATATTGCATTCACACTTTTCCTAATCCTGTTTTTCTAAAAAAAAAAATTCCTGTTTTACCGAGATAATTATATTAGAAAAGAAATCAGATGCTTTTATTTTGAAAGCATTGCTTAAAACGGTCAGACTCTCCTTCTGTATACATAACAAAGAACTACAGAAGACTAATGTAGCCGAGCAATTGGTTCTCTTATGCTGTCAGGAGGCCTTAGCCAAAAGAGGACACGAGAGATGGTTATTGAATCGGGACATCACACCCGTTTATTTTCCTTCACACATTTCTCTATCGATAGAACCCCATTCCGTTAGAACCCCTTTCATAACAAGAGTCCCAACCACCAATCAGCTTATAACAGGAACTACACATCAATCTTCCATAATAAAGCCACTAACGGGACAAAAATGAAAACTATCCTCTACCTGTAGCATGTCCCCCGAAAGATGGTCCAGACTTTCAAATGATTTTTCAGGGTTTATTTTAAAACTTCATATAAGTACACAGGTTGCTTGTGCCTCTTCGGAGGGTCGCTAACACATACAACTTCCTTTGTGAAGTTACATATTCATAACAGTAAGTGATAATTATCTCGGAAAAACAGGGAAACTTTTTTCAAGTGAATGCAATACGCGTCCGTAAAATCCTGCTACCTACCAAACGAACAGGCAGAGGTAACTAGTGGACTTGATTTACTTAATTTAGTTAGTTATTTTGTCAATACCGCTCCATATATACATGTTATGAATTATTTTTTTATTTTTTTATAGTATAATATGATTATGATTCATTATTGTGGCAGTTATTTTATTGATTTATTAAATAATTATTTAGCGTATGATAAATTATGAAAAATTCTCATCAGAATATTCTAAAGAAGATTTAAGGTTGCTCGTTTTGTCAATCCAACTCAAGTCAATCATCAGTCCAATCATTTTTTCCCCCCTAAAATAACAAATTATTTATATTGTGTAATAATCAATATATTTTCTGGTTGTTTAATCACCTACAGAAATAACAAATAAATTGATTGTTTTTTATTTTCTTCCCTTTTTCTTTCGGTATAATCGGAAATCATGGAAAATTTTTATCGCAAGCTAAATGTAAATAACTGCATCCAGCCTCAAACAGTGAATGACTGTGTGGCTGAGACATATGAAGCGATGTGTGTTCCCTCTGTGTATGATGCGTGGAGGTAGACATCAGGTGTGGGTAGAGGGTAGAACAAATTGAGGGGGACAAGTGGAACAAACCTGGCTGTTTATTATTTGTTGGTGTGCGCTCGCCACGCTCTAAATCCGACATCAGCGCTGTTTCTTGTCACGAGCACAATCCTAATGTGTTGTGGGCAAAAGAGACACTTAAATTCGATTTACTCGCTCTAACGTGATTTAAATGAGCCTCTTGGCTCGTCCGGACAGAATGACAGCGCTGTCTTTATCGACGCTTTGTTTTATTTTTGGCTGTTTACTCTGCCTCTCTGCTGTCGCCTCACATGACGACTTCAAAGGAGCTCGCTTCAATCTTCCGAGATCTGGAGAGACTGCGCCTGCTTTTATGTTCTAAGTGCTTTATATGACAAATTATGAAAAGGGATTCAAGAGAGAGCTGACAAGTTTTCTGTCGGCCTGTTCCTCAGCAGCAAAGAGCCGAGCGGGGAGAAGTCAAACCTGCAATCTTACGACATAAGATCCCAAACAAATAGCAGCAAAGAGGCTGAGCCGTCTGGGTCTGGGTCAAAGTCATTTAACGTAACAAGGAACAAACAAACTGTGTTTCTGTGGAATAAGGCCTGAAGCGATGAAACTGTGTACATTCCTTATGCTTGAGGGTCTTTTTTATGTGATTCTTACTTTATTATTAAAGAAAAAACACTTTGGATGCTGCAACATAACTAACAAAAACACTGGAGACTGATAAAGTCCCACACTGACTTTGATCCACCCCGTCAATCCATAGGTGTTTAACAAATATAAACAAATGACCCTTGTAAATGGATTTCAATATTTCCAAAAAGGTTTGTGAATTTATTTTCCCTTTCTTCCTTCTCTTGTCGGTTCAGTAGCACGGACAAAATCAATGTCAGCAGCAGAACCAGCCGTCATAGGCTATCGGTTCCAAACGGTTGCATCGAGTCTCTTAATTAATCATGATTGTGTTTCAGGCATAAGAAGTAAGAAACCAATCAAATGCCAGCTGTGGTTGGATCCTCCCAGATAACTCTTATAAGGGTTGTAGTGGTTTTTATTCTGAGGATTGTTTTGGTTTGCAGAGAGAACACTTCTCTGCAGAGGGAATGGTTTCACTTCACTCGTGAGCAGATCATCTATTTGCGACAACCAGTGGGTGTTGTCATATTACTAACTTAATAATGTGACCTTCAAATAAATAAGACTGTTCATTGAAAGCACAGCTTGTTCCTCTGCCTGAATGTAGCAACGTGCCAACATGCACATGACCAAGCCTCATTTTACAACCAGCTCACCAATGGGTACTCACATGGGAGTAAGTGAATATTCTATTGACATGTATGACATCTGTGTCTGTCTGACACGAGCCACCAGACACTTCAGAAATGAAATCATGATACCTAAGAAGTTATGGGCCTGACTATTGACCAGGAGCTTCAGGCACAGTGTTTCCTGTGGAGGACAGGAAGTCACTTGAAAACGGATTTGGTTATTTTTTTACTTGAATTTTGACATTCACAAAGACTGTATGTCTCTCAGGCTGAAGACTCCTGTCATACGCAGTGAGAGCAAAGGCAGTGCGTGGTTAGTGACAGACGTATACGCCAATACATCTGGAGCGAATCACGTGATTTGTGGTGATTATCACAGTCCGGCTCGGGCTTCAGACAACTTTATTCATTGTTGGCTACTGGGATGTGAAGAGGATTTCAACACAATACGATCAAAGTGTTTCAAGAAACAATCTAAGTTATTGTGTTGCCCCATTAGGAACATTCCCTTCACTGAAGATCAATCTGAGGAATCGAAGTCAAATTCCTCTTTATCACGTGGATTGGAATACGTTTTAAAAAGGATTTAGCAGCAATCGGTGTGAAAACAGTAAAAGTATTAGTAGAAACATTCGTGATCACAAGGAACGGCTGTTTGTGCAGTTCACAGCTCGAGAGTCACAACAAGCGATGATGTTGACGATGTCTCGTTGTATTTGGACCAATCCCTCGTTGGGTTCCACACGTAGCTTAGAAACCACAGTCCTCAGGTCGGGTGGTGCAGCTGCCTCCTAGTTGCGATGGCAGATCTCGCAGCACTCGAGGCAAAACTCGAGACACTCCGTCGGCTCACAGCAGGACTCGAACATGACCGAGTGGCAGTGGGCGTCGCAGTTGAGCTCCTCCACGGGCGCCTCCTGGATGGCCGAGCAGCAGCGGGCGCAGGCGTGGCAGCATGAGGAGCAGAGGGCGTGGAGGCAGGAGGAGCAGGCCTCCAGCAGGCCCAGCAGCAGCACGGAGCACTGGCACGACAGGCACGCCAGCAGCAGGTGAACGCAGGAGTCTGGGGCGTCAGCAACGAGACGGGGAAAGAGATTAAGCCGCAAATTTCTCGAGGTCACGAAAAAGAAGCTGCCGTTTGTTCTAAAAGCCTGTCAGACATTAACAACTCCATTAACCCCAAATTAATCTCTCGCATGTTTGCATGTTGTGCCAGGCAGGAGTTAAAAGAGAAAGCTCTGTTCTGCGGTGATCAAGTGTGATTGTGTTTACTTAATCACCGAGGTTTGTTCCAGCCTCCAGGGAAAATAAAAAGGGCCACAGAGGCGGCTGGTGATGAGCAACAACCGCGAAGAAGCTGTCACAAGATAATTGCTCCGCTACCCAAATTAGGTGCCCATGAAATTGCATACATTAACCCCGGCGGTGTGTTATTGTGCGTCTCTCGCGATCCTCACCGGTGCTCAGCTCGCGTTCTCATCCTCACACCGAGCACCTCGTCAGTGAGCTCATGCAAATCGAGCTGTTTTATCCTGTTTACTCAAGGAAGTCAATGAAACGGAGATGGCAGAATTCCCTGGGGAGTGGGGTCCGGCGTTTTTCTGCTAAGCCGCTCAAATGATGCACCCCCCGCACGCAACTTATGCTAATGACTGCACATAGATGAAAAAGGCTGCGTCGTGTGTGGCTACTGTATTGATTTAATGCACCACTTCACAGAGATAACAACATGAACACAATGATAAACAAAGAGTCGTCCACCGCGCGCTTTGATACAACTGGAAGAAAGTGCAGCAGTTTCAAAGTCGCCAATGGAAACTTTTTCTTATGCCTCAGCTTGAACAAACAGATTCTCTATGGTGGTAACCGACAAATCCTCTGATTGCAGTGGTTGATCTAGATGACCAACATCCATATTACTGATTCATTAAGGGGCACATCTTAGTCATTCCTGGTTTTCTGTTGGCTCTATAGCTTTGAGCAAACATCTCGCAACTCTTTGAATGTATTTTTTAATATTGTTCCTTGATCATTTTGTTCTTCAAAAAAGCTTAAGAAAAGAAAAACAAATCGTCATATTTATTGTTAGTTGTTAGTTATTGTTAGTAAGTGAAAAAACGGATTTCATCTGGGGCCAGTGCCCGCCCCCCCCAACCCCGTCCCTGGATCCACCACTGTTTGATTTGCTCACTTTACCCAATAACTGAACAATTTCAACTCGGCATTCTTATCGGCTGGTAAATCCTTCTTTTTGAATCTTTTTATAAATAAATGCTTTACTATTTTAGTATTCTCCACCCTCAGCCTCAAAGGGGCTTTAAAACGAAAAACACGAAGAAATAAGGTTGAAAAGTTGAAAAGAAAGAGTGCAACTCAACTGCTCATCCCCCAATAAATTAGGAAAAATCTGTTAGAGAAAGAAAAGGTAATATATAAACATAAACTCACCGTCATTAATCAAATTAGTTTGACAGTTCATCGTGATACGAATCTTTGATCATAGTGTCTTGTGTTGTTTACAGTTATTTACAGTCAGTGTGTGTAAGTCAGTCGTGTTGTAGTTCCTACCACTTGTTGCGGCTGCAGGTTGGTGTGAGCTGACCACACTGCCCCTGCTCCTCTTCCTCCTGCTGCCGCTGCTGTGCACGGACAGACTGGAGCCCTGCAGGCCCCTCTGGGCCCGGGGAGCAGGCAGGAGTCGGTGGTCCGGCACTGTGAGGCCACATCGAGGGCAGGTGGGCTTCTGGGGGTCACACGGTCTCCTCGGCCCTGCCACCTCTGGAGAGGCAGGCAGAGGCTGGGCTGGCCACACAGAGATTGAGATCATGATTACTGGCCAACAGGAACAGTGTGGAGGCTCCTCGGTGATAAAACTACTCAAAATGAGTGAGAGAAAAAAATCGGTGTCTTTCAACCAGGATTGTATTACGGTCTCTAATAATATAAATCGCCTAGGAGCTTATGTTTCATCTGTTTTTTTTTTACCAAATGCTTAATATGTATCAGCTTGTTTATTTTAATTGGATTAATACCAGTTTGATATGAAATTTCCACAGTACAACAAAAAGAGAAACATAGGTTCCACGTTATTAAATCAATTTATGAATGAAGGATCTGCACTTATTTCAAACTGCTGATATTTGACAACTTAATGACATATTGAACACTGAAACAATAAGTTAGAGACTTGATTCCACATGCAGTAAAGCTGCTATAAAGCTACAAAACAAAGAGAATAATAACAACAATATATAAATAGTCTTTGCTGTTTGCTGTGCAGATCTCAGGGTTTCCACTTACTGCTGATGAGGTCAGTGTGGAAGGTATTTCCTCCGCTAACAGAGTCCGGAGCTGAAGGGATTTCCTGTTGTGAATTTAAAAACGTTCCACCTTGAAACACAATGAAAAACATTATGTGAGCTGACTAACTAAGAGACATCATATGAATAAAAAAGGCATAAAACCAGGATTATTTTAAACATTTGCCCGATTATTAATAATTGATTGTTCAGATAAAGACAGTCTGAAATTGAATCTGCAAAATGATCCTAAATGATCATCTGTTAAAACGTTTTTATCTCTCATATAATGCAATGAGGTGTGTCAGGGGGTAAGTTCACTCCCATGTTGCTTTCACTGCCATTTCACAGGTTCTTCTACTTTTCTCTGGGAAATCTTATAAATAATACGTAGAAGCTTTAGTTGAAGTTGAAAATCCGTGCTCAGAGCAGCAGTGCGTGTGTATAGCTACCTTTAGTTTGGTTGCTCTGCTCTTCCCTCTCGTCCACAGGTAAATGATCTCCAGGTAACATATCTGATACTCATGACTTCCGCGTAGCTCTGTTCCACTTCACATCAGTCGGACGCCCTGTTCATCCTCCTGCTTCTGTCCACACCAAGATGTCAGGAAAACTCCAGCAACACCCAGCATGCCCGGCCTGAGTCACCACGCAGGAGACAGTGAGCTGGAAGTGTGTGTGTGTGTGTGTGTGTGCGTGTGTGGTTTGTTGTTGTTGTCCGGTGGGCAACACTCCCCTTTCCCAGCAGATCTGAGTGGTCACTGTGAACAGGCTGATCACAGCAGCAGAGACACAGCTGAGGCCGGGCCGTGTGACTTTAGCCTCCTCTGTTCTGCTTTTAGTCACATAACACAATGGAGACACATACCTCACAAGTGTGTCAGCTCAATACTGATTGAATGCAAACCCTCGACCACACACACACACACACACACACACACAAACACACACACACACAACACACGCATACAAATCTGCACTTATTTATGTGCAACATTTGAAAGCAACAACAACTCATACAACACAAATGAACACAATCATTGTTAAATATATTGTGTTGTGACTTTGTATAAATACTTTTAAGCATTGATGGACCTCTGCATATATGTAAGACACTGTGTTATCTGTTAAATATTCTTATTTTCTTGTTCTGTTACAGAATCTGTTACATTCTCTCCATCCTGTTACATTCTCTCCATCCTGGGACAGGAATCCTTCACATGTGACTCTCTCTTTAGTTTCTACAGTGGTTTTTTTTCACCCTTTTTGTTGTGAGGGGATGTTTCACCTTGTACAAGTTGTTAAGCCCCATGAGGCAAAGTGTGATTCATGAATATGGGATGTACAAAAAACTAATTTTAAACTTTTCTGTGAAAGAGATGTTTTATTTACTAGCGATGTCCATTGGCTGATTTTTAAAAGAGCCTTGTGGCCTCATCTTTGACGACTGTCTACTGTAATGACTTTTTTCAGACTCAAAAAAAACCCATTGTTTTCATGTGGTTCCGACATTTGCAACTAAGTACTGCATTATTACTTCTGTCACGAAAGTAACGTTTTTGCACCTGTCCACAACTATCAAACAGATTTCCACAAAACTTGGAAAGATGTGGTTTGAGCCAGGCAGGAACACATGGTGTTTTGGGCATATCAAGACAAAGGGGTATTGTGAGATAAGACTTTGTTGACATTTTCCCCATTTTCCCAGGGGACTGATGCATGATGATGAACATCAAAGATATTCACGGGACTGATATCTATGAGTGTGTGGATTTTGGTGCAGCCTGATTGAATTCAAGGGGACAGTTGAGCCTTGGAAGTGTTATGTTGTCTCCAAAGTTCAACATACATTTTGAGATGTCCTAAAACTCTCATAAACATTAGACACGCTTTTTCAGATTTCTTCTGACACCCTGTACCCCCATTTACTGTTGAGTCGTCTGTACTCACTCTACCACCGATATGGTTCTAGACCTTCAGTCTTCTTTTCATGTGGTTCACCCCAAGGGAATGAATCCCATAGTCTGTCTTTTTACAATTATTTCAACCCTCAGAAAGAAAAAACTCAGTAATTCATTTCAATCAGTGTAATTTTTGTGTGTTTATCTTGGTTTGTAAAAAGTCGTATTCTCCCACAGACGATGTTTTGAAGAGTGTGAAGGCGCTGGCGACAGCACCGTTGTTACATGTTGAAGAGAAAGACGAACAGAGACCGGCTCTTTTTCGGAGGGGCTGTTGACTAAGTACTGTCAAAAGGGCTGCGTTGAAAAACATGTTGACTTGCCCGCCTCACCGCGAGTGTGTGGCACATCAAAGCAACCCAAAAGTGAAGCTGTTGAAGTTGTCTCGCCCCACACTAACTTTGCGTCAGTAAACACACTGCGCGGAGAGGCAATCAGAGGAGGATGTCATCTAATGGGCTGACAGCGAATCAAAGGGAGCCCAGGGAGGCAACAGCAAACCTAAAACGAACTCGTTATCAGCAAAGACAATTACTGACATTAGTCAAAACACGGAGCGGAGACAATCTGAGGCCTTTGTTCTTTCATTTGGTTGTGAAGTCGACGTTAACAGCTTCACTTCCCAGCGTTCATCAGTCGATGAGACGATGTGATGCAGCCGGGACTGTTTGTTCCGTGGATTTTTGTTATTAATCCAATATTTTACACGCTGATGTCGTAAATTAAACAGGAGGAAAAAACAGAACTTCATCGCAGCGATCATCGAGGGGCAAAATAAAACACATCAATATTGGACAAAAACTGAGTAAAAAATGAATGATGCAGCAAAAAACTACTACTGTTCTCCCAACATTTCCTCATTTGTTGATAATCACTCAATTCATAGAACGGGACCAACCAAGACTCGGGGGGTAGAGCAGGTTGTCCTCTAACCAGAAGGTCAGCATTCAATCCCAGTCTCCCCCATTCCATGCTGAAGTGTGTGACGGATGTGTGGTAGAGAAAGTGCTGCACATAGATGCAGTGGGTGAATGGCAGAAATAAATGATTCATAATTGTATTTATAAAGATTTAAATACACATCATGTCAATAGCAACATATAACACACACTGATAATAAAACCTTTACATTGCAGCAGTGTAATAAAAGATATTCCCTGCACTGTATATCTAATGTAAATAGATTAGATTGATTTACATTTCAAGATTAGTTATTGATTTGCATGTTCAACCAAAAGAAAAACCCCTTGTTCAACAGAAGGAGGGGGGACGTAGATCCATGATTTTATATATAAAATTAGCTAACATTGCTTATATATGTATATATATAAACATATATATAAGCAATGTTTAAGAAAGTGAGAAAAAAATGATTCTTTGCCACTTTGCCATTAATTTAACTTTCTTTCTTGGCCATGATTCTTTTTAAATCATATTCAAGTTAAATTAAGTGAATTCCATGAAAACCTACATTTACTCAGTCGTTGTTGTAATCAAGAGACATTTTGACAGAAAATTAATTTCCTAGCTTGTTAACTGTCAAATATTCATGAAAACTGAGATTTTATTTGAATATGATATGTTGACCTTGATGATTGATGCCATGATGATCACTTAATGCAGCTCAACTATGTTCCTGAGCCTTCAAGATCTCCATCAGGGATTAGTGCACACCCTGTCAGCCTGCTGCCACAAGGCTTAAAACAACACTACAGGTGTATTCACTCAAGAAAAGTAATTTATTAATTTCCTTCAAAAATCAACTAAATAACCAACATTCACTTTCATAGACGTAAATAAATGATGGTGAAGTTTGAAGTGCATGAACATTTATAATTAGGCCTGTTCAACACACATTTCAAAACATGAACTGTATTTATCAGTGTCAGTGTCATTCATCACAAGTTTTATAACAATAAGATAAACATTAAACTG
This sequence comes from Platichthys flesus, assembly GCF_949316205.1. Taxonomy (NCBI): domain Eukaryota; kingdom Metazoa; phylum Chordata; class Actinopteri; order Pleuronectiformes; family Pleuronectidae; genus Platichthys; species Platichthys flesus. The sequence continues at coordinate 21,815,854 of NC_084950.1, read as the reverse complement.
GGTACAATATATATATATCTAATGTAATTGACATACATCGGACATACAACCATACAGGCACATACATCTTTATAAATACTCATTGTTGCAAGTATTAATTCATAATATTTTGAACTTTTAGAAAAGAGGAATGTTTGGAACTATCTTTCTTTCAGTGGAAAAAATAAATAAATAAAAACACTTATTTTTTTAAACAAAAGCATCTAAAACCTACTTCCTCAAAAAAACGTAACATATATATTGTACATAACAATATCTCTCTATGTACAGACAAAACAGAGTAGAAAGTCAAACAGCACAAACTGTACATGTTTTTAACTGTTAACACAAACACAACACCTCCATCATGTTGTAACTTCCTGCTTAACCTGCTTTACTATCAATTGTAGATCATCACCAAACGTAACATTTTATTCGCTAGATAATTCACTTTGAAACTAAAATATTGAAATGTAGAGCATCAAGAATCACTGAAATGAAACACTTATAACACTTCCAGACATTTATTGCTTCCATTTTACAGTCAGAAATATTTTTCTCAATTACCTGTAAATTTGAATATTTAAAAAATGATTGAAAAAGTTGTGGGTGAACACAGAAGCCACATGTGTTACTTTATATTTCTTTACTGACTGCAAAGCAGCAGCTAAATGTTTATACGGAATTGATCTGATTTAAATCCCAGTTTGGGAGACCTCATGCCAGCTGGCAGCACAGTGAGATGTTCATTACTTGAAATCACAACGGTTCTGTTTGTACTTTGAACTGTTTTGCATACATCCCTGAACGCTCAATGAAATCTTGCTTCACTGTTTTATTATTAAAAGATTTCCATGCTCAAGGTTTCATTCGAGGTCGAGCAAATGCTCCTGGTCATTTCCAGTCATGCCATACTGCAGAGTGACTGGTTTCGCCGTCGCCATCTGACGCTCTGGTTCATCCAGATTCATTGTTTCGTCTTTGAGGAAAAGATACCTGCAGTAGGTGAAAAACCAAGACATTTGAAAATCCATTTTTGTACACAAGTCGTTTGATTTCTGGACTTTGCAACAAACTCACTGTTGGACACGTGCCGAGATGTTTTGGTGACTGTGGCCGTTGCTCTCCTGTGTTTGACTCCTGGAGTTCCTGCTCACACTTTCCTTTGTGAATCCTGGCAGTGATGTGTCAGCCAGCGCTGTCTACAACAAATGGATACCAAAAAATCAAACTGTTATCACCGATCAACCAAAAACCTTTAATCAAGAGGCTGCGCTCAAGCACATCCGCTCACCTGTAAACTGGCAGTCAGAGCTGCACCCAAAGCAAGGTTCGAGGTCACATTCTTAATAAGTGATGGACTCCTGCACAATAACAAATTGTTAGTCATTTAGAAATAGAAAATGTAGAAAATCGATAACATGTATATATTCCACTGATAAAGACAAAACACGGTAAACAGCATTAGTTTGAGGCAAGGTCAGTTATGATGGAAAATAATTCATTTGAGTGAATCATCGGCACAAAGCCTCAAAACTGTCGTCACAGTTACTCTCATCATAATCCTCAATTTATTAAAGACAATAAATGTTCAATACAGTAGATGTATTATAGACACGGAGCTGGAATTTGCTTTATGCTTTCTTTAATGCATTTGTTACCTTCTGTCAATCGATGAGCCCCAGATTTGTTTTATTCTGTGATATGCTCACACAGGGACTTCAAAACAAAACAATATTTTCTAATTAAAATTCAAGGTCTAAGGTTTAATAAACCATTGAGAATCTCTGCTTCATTTCTGTTTGCACTGTATCACTTTAATCACTACGTTTACACTTTTAGAGAACCTTATGCTGCTGTACTTAAAAAATTCTGTATGTTTACTTAGTATTAGGAAATGTCTTGTGTTATCTGTTGTGCCTGTGCACTTTATATGTTTCACTGTGGGAGAGTGGGAAACGTCGTATCGATTCCTTGTATGTTCTGAACATGTTAAGAAATTGACAATAAAGCTACTTTAACTCTAACTTTACTTTATTCCCTTTTCAATAATTAGCTGTCTTCTATTTTCAATGAAATCGTATTATTTAGCTTGTTGCCTTCGATGTTTTGTTTTCCTGTTTTTATTTGTCCTCTTTGCGAAGCACTTACAAGGTGTGAAATAAACAAAGTTAATATTGTTATAGTCAAACTGAAATACAAGTTGATAATAACAAGTCTGGGATGAAACAGGGTGTTCTCTACTCTACCCTGTGATCTTCTGGGATCTCCTCCTCTGGAATTCCACCTCATCCACCGTCCACACAGCACCTTTCACATTCTCCACCCGCACAAAGCACTTGTGCAGACTCAGGTTGTGGCGCACAGCGTTCTGATCCAGAGAAAATCAGAGCGAAGGAGCTGTGACTGAGTACATCCTGCATAAATCAGGTTAGACATAAACACTGCAATCCCAGAGTTAGTTATCTGCGAGGGGGATACCTTCCATGTGGCAGCGTTGCGTCTGAAATAAGCGAACGTCCGTGTGAACCAGTTGTAGATCTCATTGAGCGTCAGCTGCATGTCTGGTGCCTCCAGAATCGCCTGTAGACGGAAAGGAAATAAAACAAACATGATCGGAATCAAGATAAAAACCATTACTTTTATAACTCTAACAAAAGGCAGATGGGAAAATGATACACTCAAAAAATATATGACAATTTTTTTCCAGCCCCATGAACAAACTTTTTGTTAATTTTAAAATAACCTATTTAAGTATTAAAGCCAGTAGCATTTTATAGAGATTGTGTTCATGATCCACTGATTTGGATATAATTTTTGATTCATTCATTCAGTCATTGTACATTTAAAATAAAACTGTAAGATGTTTTTTAAAAAGCACAGAGCCCAAGAATACCAATTTGAAGTCTTTTTTTTTACCCATCAATACTATAAAACCATGAAGCTGAAACCAAGTGATTTTTGATGGAAAAGACACTTCGATAACATAATGTTTATGCTTTAGACAAGTGATTCAAATGAATGAGCTCACATGGAAAACATCTGGATGCTTGAATTTAAATGTGAAGACAATCAAGCATATAAACACACACACACACTTAAAAACACTCACAAGTTTATATATATATATAAATATTAGAGGATAAGTCAAAGATGGTACCTGTCTTATCAGTGTTGCGTAGGTAAACGGTGGTCTGATGTCACTGTTCTTGTAAAGCTCATACTCATTTTCTGAAAAAAGAGTAAAAAGTTATAAAGCTAAAAGTTACCACATTATTTGATACACCACATTAGTGGATAAAGCATGCAGGTGTGTTGCAACCAGTGACATCTCTATGTGTGTCAAAGTGATAAGTGAAGCAGATTTAATCCAATGGGGCGGGGCTTAGTGAACTGTGTCAGAATTTGTCCAATCATCACAAATCTTGGTAGACATCTTGAGGTTCGAAATTGGGAATAGGTAAACCAAAGCATTTTTTATCTGACCAATAGGGGTCATCCCAAATACGACATATCTGTACCTCACACATAATAGTGCAGCATGCCCTGAAGGCAAGTATTAACCAAAATCGGTACAAGGGGGCGTGGCCCATCCCAACTTTGCTCATAACTCAAGATTCCTTCAAACTAAATTGACAGAACCACATATCAAGACTTGCGGTTATTATTAAAAAACCTCCTTCACAGCATTAATATAATGGGTAAAACTCCCATATGCCCACAAAATACATTTATTATACAATTACGCTATTTGATTGGCTTAGTGCAGTCACATGTGACCACAGCCTCCGTCACTGGAAAAGAGGAAATCTCATAAGGAAACCCTAAACATTTTGTTTGTTGTTTAGGGTTTGCTTCTTGTTATTATGAAGTTGTAATCATTTCTTAACACTAAGACATTTTAGAGATGTAGCACATGACATATTTAAAATGAACCCTCTCTCTGTGTGCATCCCTAGATTTACCTGAGGACAGCGAGTAGACCAGCGGGTGCTGCCGACGTCTCATGGCCCCGGCACATCCTGTGTGAGTGGGCGTCTCTTCCTCACAGCCCTGGGATGGAGAGCCCACAGAACCCAGGGACTGGAGCGGGGAGACTGGTGCCCCGTCCGACGGGTTCAGCGAGGTCAGGTCGCTGGCGACAGCCCCGAGCTGAGAGCGACACATGCAGACGAGGTTAATAAGGCAGCAGGCAGAGTGACAGACAAAACAAATCAGACACAGAGAGACTTCCAGTGTAACAGAGCGATTCGATTCGCCTCCTCAGAGGTGAGTGCACTAATATCACAAGAAGTTATGCTTAATTATAGGGTGAAATTGTTTGGTGAGTGTTTTGATTAATGTGTAATATTTGCAAGATTAACAAATGATTAGCTTCTACACAGAGTATTTCCGCAGTATGAAAACACAATGGTGGCCTTGTGATGTCAACAGCTGGGCACCAGAGGGAAAAGAAACACTCAGGAAGGATCTCGTCATGCAGCTAAGACTTTTGGTTCAAAAAGAAAGGACCGTACAATAGTAAACCTTTTCGCAGTGATGCATTTGAGCAGGTTCAAGGGTTTATGTCTATCTCATATTGTTTTGTTTCAGAGAAAATACCAACACACACACAGAGCAACTCATCCGACTGTAAAAGACTCTCAGGTCAACTACAGGCCGGCTGCATCCTCATCCGGAGAAGATAAGTTTGCAGGCAGAAACATGGTGTTTTGACTCCCCACCACATATTTACTGTTTTGCTCACAGCTCCTTATTGCCACACAAACACACATACACACACACACACACACTCACACACACAATTCACAGCTCATTTGCTCTGTTGCTGCTGTTCACACAGCTATTACCACACACGCTACCTGTGGAGCTCGTGGGTCAGCAGCCATATCAGTCATATCAGGCAACTGTTGACTGGCGGATGCAGACAGCGACTGAGCTTCTGGAGATGGCAGATGCAGGTGAGCCGTCATCGCCCGCAGACGCTGCCGCTCTTTGCAGAGCTGTTAGAGGAGACGGAGGGAGGGAGAGGGGATCTGTGGATGGCGTCGCATTCAAAATCACCGAGCACAGATCTTTGAAATGGGAGGCTGTGAACCGGACACATTTTAAAAAGTACATTTTCCTGATGTGTCAAACATCAGGAGGGAGGAGGAGAAGGTGTTGGCTGAACATTACATGAATATACCGAGAAAAGGAAGGTGTTTAGGGGATAGAGAAGTCAGTTATGGAGAAACAATATGCTATTAATATCAGAGGATTTACCTTTTAAATAAACACACTTCTAATCAGTGCACCCAGTTTGATTGTCATGGTGCAGATTTACATTATTACAGGGCAGGATTGCATGCAGTCCTAACTTTTGATGTTGGACAGATTTGACCGGACTCATGCTTCATACCTGGAGCTCCAGCTGCTGAACCACCTGCATCTGGACTCTGCACTGCGCTGTGCTCCTGTCATCCAGAGTGTGTTCACTGCCTATGTGCCTGAAACACACACATGAGCATCAAAGCAACACTCCACTGAAAAATCTGCTCCATAGTTCTATAGACCAGTACAATATACAAGTCCCTAAATAGCTCTCAAAACAATGTTGAATATTTGTAACTGCTCGGTTGCTACAGCTGACTCCGACTCCCAAAGAAAAAAATACTAGTACAATCATTTTATCTCTTAGTTTGTGACACTCTTGTCTTGTCCTTGCATTCAAGACACGGAGATAACATCAGTGTGTCTGATGTATCCTCTTTTCTGTATGAATCAATATCCTGCTGCATGTTAAATACAATTATACCCAAGCTATGATTATTTCTTATCTAAAATCATCACCTTGCAGATGTATGTTCCAGTATACATACGTTTCTTTTCCATACTCGTATGAGGTCACTGTGACCTTCACCTTTGACCGCTGAAAGTCAAAAGGTGAAGAACCTGAAGGCAGGCAGGATATTTATGTTCAAGATGCCAAAACATGTTTTGTGCGGCCACTGTTACCTTGACCTTTGACCTTTGACTCCAAAAATCAGCTCATCTGTCCAGCTAAATGTTAGTACCAAATTTGAAGAAAATCCACATAAGCGTTCCCGAGATACCATGTCCACGACAAAGGGACAGACGGACAAAAAAAATATTGTGCAGAGCTATTAAATTTATGTTGAAGAAAATTCTGAAATTGCAACTTGGTAACTGATCAAAACTCTGCGTAAATCCTTTTTTTTATCTTCATGGTTTGAAGGATCTCTGACACATCTGAAAATTATGCAGTAAACAGCATTAAGTGCCGTTAACCTACCTCCAGAGATTTATACTTCAGAAAAGCAGATGCTTAGTTCTGTCACTCAAATGTAATGATAATTCATAAGAGTCTCAAACCGGGGCATTTCACTGAATGAGTCATTTTCTACTGAAAGTAATAAATATAACTTGGAATCATAAACAAAGATTTGAAAAACGTTTGAAGCTGAAACACATTAGGATGGAGATTAAATACCTGATGAACTGGTTCAAGTTCTCACACGTGGTCTCACATCCGGGCCAGTTACACACACCGTGACTGTAAAGAACATGTGAGGCGGCACGATCAGCACTAGACGAGGGAGGTGAAGAAGGAAAGTATTGTCATCATTAAGAAAACCACAGCAGCCAAACAACAGCAAGAGAACAAGAGCACAACAACACAGACATGAGAGTGTTTTCTTTTCCAAAAATGACAGAGAGAGGTTGGGAGGGGAGCTCTGGGAAATAAATGGGAAAGTGTTTACTTTTGATTTGGGACATGTTCTCATGTAAACTTTGTTTTCTTCTTTTTCTTTGCATAACCACTTCAGGTGGTGGAACACAAAGCAAACAAGCAAAACAAAATCTATCGTCCCGAGGGGAATTAAAAGTGAAGCCTCGCTGCAAAACACAACGCCTCCCCACCCACACCTCGACAAGAGGAAAACGTCTGCCGGTGAAAAGTGCTTGATGTTTGAAGAGAGGGAGTGTCTGTTTACAGCAGGAGCGGACTGGTCTCACCATTTGGTCCTGCGAGGAGAGGGAGACGGCTGGACATCGGCCTGTCCCCCCCTGACTTGTGTTGACCTGGTGTCGTTAGTGGAAGAGTCATAGTTGCTCTTAATCGTGGTTTTATCTTCAGTTAATCCATTTGTCAGCTCCTTCCATATCTGCTGCAACTCTGCTGGGCTGAAACCCCCTGAAACGTAGAGAAACAAAAAGTATTTGTAAATCCAAAGATGTTGTTTTGTATGTCGAGCCAGTTTACTATAAATAATGTTGACGCAATCCTTTTTTAAAATCTGTTTCACATTCACACACTTCTTCTGGAGAAACTGGAAAAGCATCTCTTTCTCAGGAGCCATTTTACTGTAATCCAGGAATAATTACCACTACAATTATTTTTCTTTCTGTCTGTCTGTATGTGCAACGCATGTCTCGCATATATGGCATGTGTATTCTAAATTGCCTGAAGAAGTGCAGTGTCAGGTTTGGCACAATTTTCCGATTTTCTACGTTACATATAAATACAAATGTAACAAACTGCCGACCAGCCCTCTGCTGAGCTGTAATGTATAATGTATACAAAATAACAGCAATTCAGTAAATCATTCAAACTTCATAATCAAATCTTCATGGCAGATGAACCAGGTAGGATGAACACAATATTTACTCTACACCATAGAGTGTATATAAAAAAGCTCTAAGAGAACGTCCATTAAAATATGAAGGTATATTGTAGAACTGTTTGAGGAGTACTCACTAATGACAAGTAATAATTCTGAAGAAGACTCCAGAACCACAGAACTAACCCTAATCTTTGTAAAAAATGTAAAGAGCAGTGACCTGGAGGGAGGGTAGAAGAGGACAGGACTGGTCTCTGCACCCGGAAGAGCTGCTGCTGCTGCTGCTGCTGCTGCTGCTGGAGCTGGAGCTGGAGGAGCTGCTGGAGCACGAGCTGCTGTGCAGGGAGCTGGAGGAGACAAACACAAAACAACTCATTCAGCAGAAAAGTGAGGTGATATCTATATAAAACTCTGCTCACACTCTATTGTCTTCTGATCATTTTCTGGATTTTGACTGCGGATAAAATCAGTGACATACACAAGTATCTCTCATAGCATTCCTTCACTAGTATGTCACAGTGAGTTGACTTTCCTGACTTTGAAATCTCACACTCACAATCTCCTCTATAGATTATATTCTCAAATAAAACCAAGCACATGAACATGTCTCTTCATTAGATATCATTAAGTACATGATTACTACCACTGTACACTTTATATTCTGGACAAAGTGTAGATATCTGTCTATATATTTGGTCTCTATTTTATTTAAATGTATTTTTATGCTTTATATCGTCATTTTATTTTTTGTCATTAATCTATTTTGTATCTGTTTATGTTAGGCTTCCTTTCTTCTTCCATCTGTCTGGTTATAATATGATATTGTTATTTTTGCAGGCCACTGCTAAATGTTCTTCTAGATACTGTAGCAGTTTATTTAAAACCATTGAAAAGATTTAACTCTTATTGGACTTCCTCATAACGGCTCTTACCACAAGATAGATAAACCTGGATAGATAAATAGATGCAAAATCAGTGAAGTAAACTGAAACAAATAAATAACAACAGATAATAATAATAACACATATAATAGACAAATCATCACTTGCCTCCTTGGCTTTCTTGCTGGGTTGCTGTTGAAGCAGCTGCAGGTGAATCTTTTGTTGTTGAGTCTTGTAAAACTCTTTCAGATGTTGCTGGAAAATGGGGAACCATTATTTCAAAGACACGTAATTCAATCTCAAACCACTTGTGATTAAATTGTTGAAATAGTAAACTTCAATATACATAAAGCTATAAATGGCCAACTGTAAAAAAGAAATTCTGTCCCCAGAGTCTTTTCTTATTCAGTGTGTGGTTTTGTTCTCAGATCAGACAGTGGTTAGTCTTTTTTACTTCTTCAGCACTTTGTCAAACAAAGAAAATATATTGGGTTAAATGTTTATATTCACAATGTAAGGTCTGTGGGTTAGTTTACTAATTTGTATTCTATTTTCAACAGTATACCCACCACTTAACATTGAATTACATAATGCTTAGTACTTGTGTTTTGCTAGTTTGTTTTTTCCTTTAGAAAACAATTTTTTCAATTATCTGTCTAGATATCATAATGGTGAATTATGGTCAGTTGGTTAAAACATGGTTTCTAATGGTGGTTTTGCATTTTGTGTTTGTCGGCCTCTGCAGACATAACTTACTTAGTTTCACTTAGCTGGATAGTTAGGATGAAAACTCTTAGTTAGGTTAACTTAATATTGCACTACAATTTTTGTTGCATTGTGTTAAAGAATTTATACACTGAGTCGCTATATGGTCAGTTGGCTAGGCTAACTTTATATTGCATTGCAATTTTAATGCAATATATTATATAACATTAAGTACTCTAGTTACAGTATGGACAGTCATCCAGGGTATATTGCATTACATTTATATTCATGTTATATTGCATTTTCCCCTTAAATTACAGTATTTTCAGTCCAATAAGTCTTTGTGTAATGTAAAAAAAAAAACATTAATATACAAAGTCAAGTAAACCAGAGACCTGTTCATTGGAACCAAAAACAATTGTAATGGTTTCAGTATTTTATAAATACCTGTTGGAGCAGAAGAGCTTGTTGCTTGTGGTGGATCAGAGCCTGCAGCTGGTTTGGAGAGAGCAGCTGTTGAATCTGCCGAGGAGCCATCATCGCCAGACACACCTTCAAGAGGAAGAGGAGGGATACGATGAAGCAGGAGAAACAGTGTACAGAGTGAAGGCGAGAGGACAAGTGGACCCGACAGAAGGCAGGTGTCAAGTGTTAAACAGTAATAACCATCCAATGGGAATCTTTCCAATCCAATTACCAAACAGTGCTGTCAACCTTTTGTGAACATCCAAGTGTCGGATTGTGTCATTGACCCCAAATGAGAAGGGAGATGGGCTGACCAGTTAATTAGCAACACAATTACATGCTTGTTGTGACTCTTAATAGAAGTGTATGGGTATTAATAAAGGCAAACACTGGCAGAATAATAACCGATCTGCACTGTTACTGATTGAGCGTCAAATAACAGAGTGATTGTCTCCGTCTCCTTCTGTAGTCAAACAGAGGCAGCGGCAATTGCCATGACTGCATTTTTAAAACAACAAAAGGTGCTTACAAATTTAATATGGTGTATTACAAATTATTTTAAAAATATAATATGAATATATATAGTATAATGAAATAGTGCTTCATATTTATTTTGGGGAAAAATAGGATCATTAGGATTTTTCATCTTTAATTTTTCTACAAAGAAAATGTAATTTTCGCAACATTTGTGCAGAGGCTGTGAGTTGATTATGTTCTTCATAGGTTTCAGTAAAACCTCAGTTTATCTCTGTTGGTATATGATCTTGGATGTAATAAACTAAGTCTTTTGAGATATTCCCAAACAAGTTTCCACCAGACAGATAAGACACTCCAAATCACTATGAATAGTAGTATCAGAGTATCTGAATTTCATGATTTGGTCGTATTTAAGATTGAAACAATTATTATATTGATTAATGTGCTGATCAACTAAAAAGATGTATGCGAGTTAAACATTTTCACGAAGCGCTGACAGCAAGTTATATTTTGTTTATTTATTTTGATTATTGTGTCCTCTGCATTATGTGCCCAGCCTAAAGCAGGCTCACAAGAAGAAGAATAAAAAAGAAAGAAAAAAACAAAGTAACAGCATCAATATAAGCACTAAACAAATGAACAATCCTGGCGTTTTAGAAGCAAAGGTAGCAACTTATGAGCATTTAACCTAGACAACCAATCTGTCATTATCAGTGAACTAGAGCCTTTCTGAATATTGAAAGGACTATTCATGTATTCTATAATCTTGACTCATCAAAATAACGGTGATACAGAATAGAATGTGATTCATTCTCAACCTCTTTGAATTCACTCAATCTGTTGTCCACAGGGATTTTTTTAAATAGACTAACGTTTACTTTTACACAAGGTTTAGTGCCATTAGTGTGCTTGATTTGAATATATGATCGTAATTTCAGTTTTACCGCAACATCTCTTGACAATATTTCTTCAAATCTAGCAAGTCACTTTCTTTTAATTGTGTTCAACCTGCAAGGTAAATGATTTCAATACACATATTATAATTCAGCTTCCTCAAAAACATCTGAAAGATCTGTGGCCAATGGAGAACTGTGTGAGTAAAAGGAAAACCTTCTTATTGACCCTGTTTTCAGACACATTAAGCAAACGATTCCATGCAAGTCTTTCTCAGTATGTAATAAAGCAAGTATCTGTACAATCAGAATAAACTAATGTCTGACACAAAGTGGTGAAGAAATAAAATACAAATGTGCAGTATTTATTCAACTATTTAAATGTACACAAGTTCTCTACATATTTAAGGAACAGGAAATCAGTTTCCCCAAACTTAATATAACCAAAATCAACTCATCTCAATAAAATCTCTATGAAAAAACAATACACGTAGCTAATTATCATAGAACTGGTGGCACCAGTCAACAAACCTGGTGTTTTGACCAGAAGTCAGCCACATGTATGACAGTGTGCAGGGTTGTGTAACTGAGCCCAACAGCTAATTTAAAGATGCTGCCTTAGACTCTGGAAACGGTGATGGACAGTCTTATTAATTTTCTGACAATTTAATAAATGATAGCAAATTTAATTACGAACTAATATATCAGAAACATAAAAGCAGCTGCAGGTCTTTTACTTTCTGTGTCTCTCCTGGATTTTCTTTTAAGCAACGTTTTAAATAAGGCACTGACACCATTTGAGTATGTGGCATGCTACACAACAGATTACACATTGAGGCCCTGCTGTTTTATGAGAGACGCCCGCTCTTCACTGTCAATACTCTTCAACTGTAACATTTGAGAGTTTAACATTTAAAAACTTTCATATCACCAGTCATTATTATGCTTTGAAGACTGGAGTCACGACAGACAACATTGTGAACAGTGGTGATCATTGAGATGAAACCATTGATTATGCCCGGGAGCAATGTGTTTATAAAATTGTTCAAATATTTTAAGGTGTTTGAAGTTTAAGGCCTTTACATGTCCTGATCACAGTGAATTAAGAGAACAGGATGAGACTGTCGGGATGAGGAGCCGTCTGAAGGAGATGGAGACGACCACACACTCATTACCTTGTTGTTTCACTGATCCCTGAGATTAAGATTCCCGGGGATGGAATCGCAACAGACAACCATAAAATGATCTTGAGCCATGCTCATTTCACTTTTCACTTTCACTTGCATCTGCTTGGCTGAGGTCTGTGGACAATTACTCCTCCTCGGCTCTGACATGCAAACTAATAATTAACTACAAACAGAGGTTTTTGCATGTCACCTCCCAGCTCGGATCAGATCTCAAATAAATCCCCTGCCACTGTCCACAGATCTACAGGCTTGTGTTGGCTGTCCTGTCAGAGGATGTCCAATGTGGAGCTGACTGGCTGTATTTCTCCTGACATCTGTTTGCCTATTTCCCGCTTATGAAGAGGAGGAAGGAGGAAGAGGAGGAGGATAAAAGTACCTGTTTATGGTGGAGACTCTGCCAGTTTTCACCACTCACTCTCCGGCAGAAGTCCCCATTAGCAACTCTATGTGCCGCACTGTTGTCTGTGTGACTGAGCAGGCTGCTGGCGGCTGGAGTTTGACGGGCTGCCGTGGGACTGAGAGGAGACTCAGGCATCCCAGCTCAGGTCCTGAAAGAAAATATTCAACAATAAATAAACCAAAAATACACTGAAAATACACTTCAGCATAGCTGCTACATCACACCTTTATGTGGCTTTGCACTAAACACAAGGCAAGAGAGACAAATATACTTTGTGATATTTAGAAATACAAAGCGTGTGTGATTTGTTATAGGGCATACTAGAAATAAAGAATATTTGCATAATAGAGACAAACAATGTAAGGTTTGAAATCTAATGAAATGCTGTAGATACAGTTTAAAGAACCACACATACAGGCATACAAAAACAACCTCTCCCAATAACAATCACTGGGAACAAACAGGAGTTTTATTTCAAGTATTACAAGACAAGAAGACACTGTCATCCCGTGTCCACAGCAGAGAGCTCTGTGATGCCTTTGAATCTCCCAGAATAACATTATAAGCATACGTACCATTTAGCTGAAGACAGAGCAGCCGGGCAGAGTTGGTGTCTCCCACTCATACGGTTTGGAGTGAGGATGGGGGAGAAAGTGCTCCAGCTGTGTGTCTACCTGAGAGGGAGGAGCCACAGCTTCAGTCTCTAAAGTAGACAGACAGGGGAAAAGAAGTTGATCACCGGGTTGTGAAAAAAAAGATGAAAATTAGCCTGAGCAGTAGAATTTTTTTTTACTCCAGGGCTTGAAATTGTTTTCAGTTAAGAGAGCATACCTGGTGAGTAGTGGAGATTTTTTACATTCAAGCTTCCCTAGAAATCCACACAAATCAATACACAGCACATCTAAATTGCAATAATGCAAAGATTATTGATATTTTGGCATGAAAACATGATCCTGAGATATTTAGTAACCCATTTGGCAGTGAGAAAGCATTCATTTCCTTTGTTGATATTTATAGACGTATGCAATCAGGTAACAAAAAAAAATGACACAATATCCTCAATGTGAGCATCGTTTATTGTCTTTATTGGTGAAAACAAAGGGCCCTTTGAGAAAAGACAAGTATAGTTGTCTGGGACTTTATTTAGAGATAAGAAATTTAAACAACAAAAAGAGCTCTGTGGCTTCAACTGTCAAACTGTTATCAAGGAGCTTTTTACAGTAGTGCACTTTTACTTGAATAGCGCATTAGTGCGTTTATGACAAACAAATAAAAGGGTGTTGTTTCGAACTGCTGATAAACACCTGGAGTGCAGAAGTTCAACACAGACACCCGAACTGACTCTAACGTGAAAAAGCTTTACACAGGACGTTTCTGCTCAGTCACATTTTCATGTTTTTCATTCTCTTCTATGTAGTATTTTGTATGTGGGTGGCTGTGGCTCACGGGGTAGAGCGGGCCGTCCACTAATCAGATTCTCTGCAGTGCAGTTGATCCCAGTCTCCCCCATTCTACATATCGAAGTGTCCATTGGCCCAAATGGCCCCTGAGTGCAAGTGTGATGTGTGATAGAGAAAGTGCTGCATATACATGTATGAATTGTGTGTGCATGGGTGAATGTCAAAAACGGGTCTGTAAAAAGCTACATAAATACAGACCATGTATTTTTGCTCTTCCTTTATGCAAACCTGAAGCTGTTTTTTCTTTCAATGTCAGCTCTTTATTGTGGAACATGTTTTACAGACTGCAGGTGCAGCAGAGGCCAGGCTGTTCTAACATCAAGACTCATTCTCCTCTGGTGAGATGAGAGGGATTTCAAGGTAGGAACAGAAGCCCTGAATACATTATTTTCATTTCACGTGCTTTTATATTTCAATGTTTATTTCTTGTCATAGTGCAACGAACAAACAACATAAATATAAAGAGTAATGTCTTTGACTACCACATGTCAAAGATTAAACTATTTTTACTATGTATGTATTTATGTAAGAAACAGTTGAGCATTGAGGCCAAAATGTTTTTTTCTGTCATAAAAAACATGTAGGGCAGATATAAGAGCAATTAATGATTGAAATGTAGATATTGTTACCAAGGTAACTTTCTGCCACCTACTGGATCAGTATTTACCTGTCCTGAAGCTTTTATGGAAGAAAAAGGAGCACACGTGTGCTCAGTGTATTCAGACACAGGAAAAAACCTTCCTTAGCATTTCCAGGGGTGAAATTAAAAGTTCACTCTGTAAGGCCATGGTTTTTTTAACTCTTCAGGGATTGAGATTACACACCAGCAGCCAGGAGTTCTGGGGGGTTGTGTTGCTGGTGTCGTGATGTTGTGTTATACATGTCCATGCGGTGCAGTTTCTGTTGTACCAGCGGTAACACTGCCACATCCGTGTGGTTGACATGAACATAGCACTGTGTCATCCAGTTGGGGGGTTGTACCCAGCCCACATGGACACTCCATGGCAGACAGCTTGGGTGAGTCCAGTCCAAATATACTGATACCTCCACAGGAACAGTGGCTTCGGAAAACCCTGCTGGAAGTCTCTCAGTTTAGCTAGGTGGATGCCCCAGTGATGGCCCCCGGCCGCAGAGGCTCACCTTCACCAAGGAACCGCTCCACCATCGCTTTGTAGATGGACTCCAGGTTGAGTTTCTGGGAGGGGGAGGAGAGGATGACTGTGGCAATCAGAGAAACGTAGGAGAGCGAAGGTTTATGGCTCTGCATTCCTAAGAGAGGGAGTGTCTGAGGAGCTCATCGGGGTCTCTGGAGGATGAACTGGTTCTGTGAGGATACTCCCATAGGGACTGACAGCCTACATCATTGTTGTCCCATTTTTTCTCCTACAAACGAATTGTAAGATAGATGTTGTCTTCTTCTTCCTATCCCTGTATTTATTGTATAATTTGTATTAGTTTAAGTACCCTGCCTGTATCCGATCACACATCCTCTGACAGCTTGTTTCTTTCCTGTTGGACATAACACTGGACGTCTCCTGTCTTCTATGTAACTTAACATGTCTTTATACTATTCATATCTTAGGGTGAAGTTCACCATTTTTTCAGTTCAGACAAATGACTGTTACTCACTATTAAAATGTGAATTATTTTTGCTCAGTAAGATTATGATTTAACCATTTTGCCGCTCTGATAGACACAGGAAGTAACACAAACGCATTTCATAACAGTAAACTGTGCAATTCTAATATCCGCAGTTTGATCTTGAGGGAAAGTGGTTTCTCCCTATGTCAGACTCGGAGAGTGATTTATTGGTCAGAGGTGAACATTTTGGAGGCCTAAAGAATATGTAAAGGCCATTTGGTCTGTTTTAGACCTCACGTGACCCATTCCTGGGCAAACGCAACAATCAGAAATAGCCGTCAAGGTAAAAGTCATGGTTGTAGTGCAAATACCATCCTCAGAGAGCAATTAGAGCAGTTGAGACAAAAAAGGTGAAGGTTTTGACAGAGTTTTGCAATAAGAAAATTAGATAATCACTGATCTATATTGTAGATAATATCACATAAACACTTTGTCTCAAAGGGGATGATATTTTCTCTTCCTGAGCTTAGATTGCTAAACATAGTTTAAGTCCCTTCTGGCCTATTTATAGTGTTGGCCCTTGCAACAATGTCATCTGTAACTCGACTCCATCTGTTAAGTCAGAGCATGTTGAATGTCAGTTGCCAGGAGCAGAAGCACTGCAAGTCATTTCCCGCTGCCTCGCTCACGGAGAGCCCCATGGAGTTTGTGGGACAGACGAGACTTTCCGGGACCTGTAACCTCCTAGGAGTGCCAGGCCCCAGCTCCCTGGACGAAGACAGTGATGAGGGTGAAGTGGTTATCGGCATTAGGCCCAAATCCTCTCCCCTCCCACGGAGAAGGAGCTCTTCCTCTGACGAGGACTGGGAGCCCGAGCCGCCCCTCAGCGGCTCCAGGAGAGTGTCCTTTGCAGACGCCAAGGGCCTCCGTTTGGTGCAGGTGAAGGAGTTTGACACATGGGATGTGCCCAAGCTGCCTGGGTACGGCTCCCCTGAGGGTAAGGGTACAGAGGCAGAGGAGTACTTCCTGTCTCCTCACACGTTCTCCTTTCCGTTGTCCACTGAGGAGCTGTTCGCCAAAGTGCGGGACCAGAGGTTGGAGCTGGAGACAATCGAGTTACTTCACAATAAGACGACAATACTGAAAGGCGTGATCCGTGTCCTCAACATCTCCTTCAGTAAGACAGTGTATGTCCGAACCACGTTGGACGCCTGGTCCAGCTACTTTGACCTACTGGCAGAGTTCATCCCCGGTTCCAATGACAGTCTGATGGATTGCTTCTCATTCAAGCTCACCTTGGTGCCCCCGTTCGGGGAGCAGGGAGCCAGAGTGGAGTTTTGTCTGCGGTACGAGACTCCTGTGGGGACGTTCTGGGCCAACAACAACAACCGGAATTATGTGCTGTTCTGTCACCAGAAGGTTAAAGACAAACCACAGACGGACAATGTGAACAAGAAAAGCTGCCTTAAGACTATCAGGTGAAGAGCTGTGTAATTTTAAAATGTCAAAACTATAATATGGTAATTGTAAGACTCATGGATGGAAGAATAGCCTGTCCTATTTCTGCCATTCAATTTCAAGAATATGTGTAACGTCTACATTTGCTTAAAGTTTGAAGCAAATTATTTGAGCATATAGTTAAGAAAGCTCCTCTGTGAGACACAGATGAGACATAACTAATTTTATTTTATTAATTCACAGTCAGAACTTCTTTGCGGAAAACATCTCAACCATGGAAGCTTCACTCGAGGAGAATACTTCAGCTATTCCAGGTGAATATTTACGTAGCTGATTGTGAACTTAAGAAAATATTTGTCAATTTTGAAGAAAGACCAAAACAATGTGCAATATTGCTTTTTTCCAGGTGTGTCAAATTATGCAGAGGAAGCGACTACGATGAAAGCCAAGCAAATCTCTGATGGTGAAGATGGACAAATCACAAAGGTGAGTAAAACATTTGTGTTTTATATTTCTTTTTTTCATTATTACTTGACACAAGACATTACCAACATAATACAACATTTTGTGGATTTGCTTTCAGACTATTGAGTTGCCGAATGCAATTGAATAAACAAGATTATAAATTTCTGTTTGCAACAAAATTATTTATGCAGGTTTGTTATACTAGTATCTATGAAAGGGTACTTTAAGACACCATGGTGTTTGTAAGGTACAGGAGAAACTTAAAGTGAGCCTGGGTGCACTTTCTGAGAGAAGTTCACATGACTGCAGCCTGAGAAGCTCCACCCTATCATACTCTGCACCAACACGGCAAGAAGTTCACGCTGCTTGCAGTTCCCCTGTGTGTCATTCTTTACATGCACGCTATTTTCTATTCACTCTGGATAAAAACCTAGGCTACAGTACTTAACTTAACGTTCCTATGTGACTTACAACTTTAAATCCCCACTCCCTTTTATTAAAACAGCATGGCCAAAATTAATCTTCTCTTGTTGTTGATTGACAGACCGAGAATAGACGAATCAGCAGCCGAAGAAGTGGCAAGAAGGCTGCGAGGATCGCTCGGGCGCGTGACCACTTTGCTCAAAGAGGGAAAGGAGGAAGCGACAATGAAAGGGATGAAACCCCGCCAGAAGCAAAACAGGAAGCACGTGAAGAAAAGCCTGTGGAAAAGCCTTCAGATGTGCCGTCACTGTCCGAGGGAGGCAACGGATCAGAACTTTCTCAGGTGGTTTCAGAGGCCCTGGACACACGCAGCAAATCCCTTCTTGATGTTCTACATGATACGACGCTGGCGAATGACAGCACATCTAACAGCGAGCCAGAGAAATCTGAGAGCAAACATTTGACTGACTCTGCAACATTAACAGGTGGTGTGAGTGCCACGGATACGTCAGATGAACCACAGCATTCACAGGATGAGTCTGCTCCTGCAAAGTCAGTCTGCAGAGCTGAGGGTGAAACTCAGGAGCAGCACACAAGCTATGAAACCACTAACAACTCTGCGGTCGACAGTGTAACTTCAGTAGTGACCAGCGAAGGCCTTGTTAGCCAAAACACCAGCTTCACGTTTGGAACTGTGGTGGCTCCACTGTATCAGCACATGTTTGACAGAATGGGATCTGAGAATGAATACTTAGGAGAGCGGGGGAATCCTATTCAAGCTACACTGAGTTTTGGAGAATCAACTCATAGTAATCCTCACTCTGAAGGAAAAGAGAGCTGCTGCACTCTTCTAACAGATTTTAGAAACAACACTGACACATTTCAGGGAAATGTGATTAACACTCAGGAATCCAACCAAGAGAACTTAGATGCCACTTCAAATAATCCTCCCAATGAGGAAAAGCAGTCATGTTTGTATGAAACAATAGGTGACCTTCAGGACAGTATAGAAAATCAACAGCATCCATGTGAGGTCGCACATTTAGACCAGGGCTGCACAGATACACCTGATGTTCCTAAAACTCTGTCTGAAGCAGAAGTAAACATTTTACAGAGAGACTTGTTAAGAACAACCGAGAGTTTCCATCAGCAGGGAGAGGCACAGGAAGACAGTCTGTCATGTGACTTTCCAAACCAAAAAGCGAAAGCAGCAGCAGCACAGGCTCAGCCTCCAGAGAATACAAGTTCACAAACTTTATTTAATAGAGATACAACTGAAGTGGCAGACGTCACTGCCAGTGTAGAAAATTTGCTTCTGCGACTTCAGCCCGATGGTGATGAGACAGTCCAACAAACCAGCAAGGGTGGAGAAAATGACAAAGAAGATTGTAAACGCACACCAGTATCAACAGCCAATGCATCTTCAGAGCTGGAGAACCTTGGAGAACCTGAAGAAGGTTTGACTCCAAACGCAATCCATCATTCAGCTGCAAGAGAAACTGATAATATCTACATGTCCAATGGTGAAGATGCTGAGGGGAATTATTCCTCAAAACCCAGAAGCTCTCAGGAAACCCAGACAGAGACTCAGACAGAAACTAGAAATGGGGAGGAACAAAACAAGTTGACTAACAATCGGATTGATGATGAAAAAGAACATTCAGGTGAAACTCAGGTCACCGACGAGGAACATGAGTCAATGACACAAGCAAGTGACAATCACACGTGTGGCAATGACACATTTATGGAGTCGAAAGAGGAAAACTCTTTCAAAGATGAACCAATGTCAGCAGCCTTACTACGGGAGGATTTAGCAGACACTACTGAAGAGAATAACTGGGAAATGATGGTTGAAGACGAGGAGAAGATTATTTTAGCAGATCAGGAGGAAAACAAGGCAACATGTTTAAAAGCAGACACTGAGACAGAGCAAACAGGACGCTCAGAGGACAGAGGGATAGAGACAGAATTAGAGGACACAAATTCACAAGAGAGCGAAAAAGACCTGGCCGAGGAGCTCAGAGGTGCAGGGGAGAACGGGACTGAGGCTGAAGACGCTGAGGGGCTGGAGGACAAGGAGAACGATGAGGAGGAAATATGGAAGGTGGGAGAATTAGAAAATGTTCAAGCCAAAAATACAGAAAAGAAAGAAGCTGAGGAGGAACACAGAGATGGGGATATTGAAATGGAGAAGGGAGAGGAACAAAAGGAGACAGAGTTAGACAAAGAACAATACTTTGCAGAGATGCAAGAGGTCAGTATCGGAAGGATCGATGTCCGAGAAGAGGAGGAGATAGAAGGGGAGGAGGAAATGAAAACAGATTTGAACAATGGATATGATGATGAGGTGGTGTGGGATGATCAAGTAAAGCCAAGGGAGGAAAAAGCAGAGGAGGAGATTCCAAATTATGAGGTGGAGATTGCATTGGATGGAGCAAGAGACTCAGAGGTTGTAGATCCAGACTCAGGGAGCATGACAGCAGAGGACGGAGAAGATGAAGTGTCGTGTTTTGAAGAGATGTTAGACGTCCAACAAATTAAGGAGGAGGGTTTATCTGCTCAGATGAACCGGGTGCAGGCCTGCAACAAAGACAGGGAGGAGGGAAGTGCACACATTCCAGCTGAAATGTACTTTTACAAAGATGAGGATTTTCAAGGCGCAGAGAATGACCCAAATAACCGATCAGAAGCTGAGCGTTTGTCCTCGGCCATGGAGGGAGACTCGTGCATTTTAGCAGATGAGCTCGAAAGTGACCAAACAGGCCACGACAGCGCAGAGTCTGACTCAGACGACGAGGTGGAGTTGTACATGCACTGTCTCAGGGCTGTTCACACTGGGGCTCAGGCCAACAAAGACAAGGACACAGGTTTCACTATGGGTAAAAGGCCGTCTGTAAACAGGGGCAAACTGCTTTCCACGCCCATGCCCTCCATCACTGAGTCTCTGGATGAAGAACCTCACCTCAGCTGCCATCAGGACAACCACGAAGACGCGGATGCAGCAGATGTCCAACCTGCAGCCGCAGCTCCGTCACTGCTGGCTGGACCGGACATAGTGAATACAAACGTTTCCTGGTGGAAAGAGACTTTTTCCTGCGGCAACCTGTCGAGGACTTTGCTATGCATCACATTGTTGGTGTTATTTTTTTTCATGGCTTACCATTACGACTTCCTCGCTTGTTTTGGCCTCTACTTGATATCAGTGGTTTGGCTCTGCTTTCAAGGAGAGAGGCAACCAGCGAAGAATAACAAGAGAATAGGTTGAACTAAATCGTCCACCAATCATCCATCCATTGTCTATGCCGCTAAACCCAGCTGACATATGACAAGAGGTACATCACGCCCTGGACAGGTCACCAGCGTATCACAGGGACGAACCATTCACTCTCACCTACACATCAGTCTAGAAACTTCACGTGTTTGGACTGTGAGAGGAAACCTAAGTACCTGCTGAGAACCCCCCCCCCCCCCCCCCCCCCACACACACACACACACACACATGGGGAGAACATGCAAAGTCCAAATAGGAAATCTCCCACTGAACCAGGATTCGATTTGGCTCACAGCTCTTTTTG
The DNA here is from genome assembly GCF_949316205.1 of Platichthys flesus. NCBI lineage: Eukaryota > Metazoa > Chordata > Actinopteri > Pleuronectiformes > Pleuronectidae > Platichthys > Platichthys flesus. The sequence continues at coordinate 21,794,280 of NC_084950.1, read as the reverse complement.
GGATAATGGACTCCTTTTGTTCTGCACACCATCATGCCACTCTATAGCTGTGTCTCCATTCAGGGGCCACGTCCTTCGTAGGCTGCGTTTGAAGACAAATTGCGTCACAGCCGCACGACAAGGTTGTCTCCTCCAAATGTGCCTGACAAATGCGTCCTACCATCCCTGAGTAACATTTTTCCCAACAGTCACAAATAATGGGCATTGAATTAAAGAATATATCAGGGTAAATGTTGTGTATTCCTTATTGGAGGATGTTGACTCTCTGTTGTCAAGAGTATGAACCAATTTTCTTCACGCTTTTACAGTACATTAAATTTTGTGATGACTCAGCCAACAGGAAGCGGACCAGTGGTCACAGACCACTTCTGCAGAATGTTACTGAGGTGAAAACCCATCCGTTTGCTGTGTATGTGAACTCTACCCTATAATATCCTAGTATTTGTTTTAGTTACACATAGTTTTCATAGGTCTATAATGAATAAAATGAACTATAGAAAAATCATTTCATGTGTCAGTGACTTTTTATTATTGTTGGTGGTCACAGCTCGTATAATAGACTAGTGATAGCAGCCACCTGAATATGAATAAAACAGTGCTGATTTAATTAAAATCAATGCAGTTTATTCTGTGTTTGTATTACTTGCCATGTATTTGCTTACAAATAAAAAGCAGGATTTGTAGTCTTGGGACTTGTTTCCCTAAAGGTGGCAGGTTGGTATAGATAATCTCATCAAAAAGATCTAAAATCAGTTGTCACCACCTATCAATTCTAAAATATTTTGAAATCAAGCTGAAAAACACAAAGATTAATCTACATTTTAAAACCATTTTGGTGCCGTGGGGTTTTCAAGCTGCAGACTGAAAGTTGTTAGCCTGGATGCCAGACGAACTTAGCCCCGCCCACAACATTTTGGTCGGGCAGTTCTGACTAGAATTGTGAGTCTGACAACGTCAGGCTAGAAAGTTGTTGTTTAGACATTGAAATAAAAGCTCCAGGGACATAGACGGGAAAAAAAATGTTGTGAATTATTCCCCATCGTTTTCCATCTTTTCTTATCTTTCTCTGGGAAAGAATGTCAGGGTGAAGTTGTTCCAAGTTGAGGATAAACCCCGAGCCAAGTTCATGCAGATTTTTGACATGTCTGTCTGTAATGTGTTTATCCTCAACTTTAAATCTAGCAAAGTAGAGTTCACCTCTGACGGCTTCAAATGCCTGTTGTTCAGAGTACAGAGGTTGGTAAATATTTTATCTCAGAATAAATCAGTAGAGTCAAATAAAGTGACTTGTAGTTGAAGCACGTAGTCCCTGCTCCCTGTTTGAACCCTGGACACAGCTGCAGTCATGTACTCGCCTGGGGATACCAGGGCAGCCCGCCTTGAGGATTACCTCTCGCTTTTGCCAGGAAAACATATTTTAGTCCCCCCAAAGAAACACACTAACACATCTGACATGAATGGACACACAAAGGAAGGCTTTACTTATTCAAAAGGAACTAATACATGTTTATACTTTCATTATTGTTTCCCATTCCATATGAAGCCTTCAGGGGTTCCAGGCTATGCAAATACACTTTTTTCTATAAAATTGGATATCTGAGTCCTATGATTCAACCCTGGTAGCTGTAACTGAAACAAACTTATTCTGTCAGTCTGGTTTACTGGGTTCATTTTTACCCTGTGCAAAGATTTAGCTGCTAGCAGGATATTGTTTTTACCTGTGTGTGTGTGTGTGTGCGTGTGTGTGTGTTTGTGTGTGTGTATGTGTGTGTGTGTTTGGGTTTGTGTGTGTGTCCGTCAGCTGGGATTTGCTCCAGCCCCCTGCGACCTTCAAAGGTGAAATGGTGTAGATAAGGGATGGATGGATGGTCGCATTGATGGCTGAATGGATGTTTTATTGAAATATTTAAAAAACAAAGATATGAAAAAATAAGAATGTGAATTACTCGTCTCATTCTTTTCATTAAACATTATATAACCCTGCTATTTGATAAGATATGTTTTTGGTATTGCAGTAATCAGTTTTTAACCCTTTTTTTCTTTGCACATGAGCTTATCTGGCCACGTGTCATTAGAGCATGTTGTCTGAACCCAACACTTATCAGATTACATATACAGCCAACTGTCTGTAAGAGCTCTTTTTATGCTCGAGTGCAGTGATAAATCAAATGTACTGTGAATATATGGACGTTTACACTCAGACAGTATTATAGTGCCACCATCAACACTTTGAGCATAGGAGACTATATCATGTCTATTAAATCTGATATTCACACTAAAATACACGATTTACGGTCTGAACCACACTGTTAACAGATACAGATACATTATAATTAATACAGTAGAGTACACACAAGCTACAATGTCAACCAATGACATCAATTATAATTTATTAGGGCCTATTTAATTTCTTTTCCTGATTACTACAAGCAGCCTTATGAAAGACCTCATATGATGAGGCTCCATTTATACCTAGAATAGTGTTATGGTGTAATTACATCCACCACAGTGCCACAGAGAAGGACACAGGCTGACAGCATCTGTGATGAACAGTGCAGCACTGATCATGTGCTATCTGTTATAGAAGGATACGCTATAGTTACCAGTGATATAAGTATTTAACTATTAATACGAGTTTATAAATTAAGTCTGGATAAGAGCGCTTTAGATACAATCATAGTTGTTCTAAGTTCAACTCTTAAATCAGGACAAAAGCACTGTTGAAAGAAACTATGGTCACAGTTGTAACGACTGAACATCTTAAACGTGGTTAACCTGATTCTTTGTGATGAACGTGGACAAATGTGTATAGAGATATGAACATGGTAGAATGATGAGGAGGACAAATATCGCGAGATCAGAACAATGGAGGCATGTGGGTAAAACAAAAAACACAGATAACGTAAATCAAGCCATATGCACGTCAATGAAATATGATTCTCATTTGTGGATTTTACATTTCAAATACCAAATGAAGGACGTTTGATTAAACTTTTGCAATTAAAATCTATCATTATGCAGAGAGTTAACTGCTGTTCGTTCACTGTATTGAATGCACAAGGTAAATGTATAATTGTTTTTACTCCAGGTGTTCTACAGCATCCTCCAGAAGTCATTGCCTCAGAGACAGAGCTGGCTTGTAAACATCAGTGATCCTAATTTTGTTGACAGCCTACTATTTATCCAGCTGTTTTTAACACAGTAGCTTGTTTATACCAGCCTCAGTCAGGCGACAGAAATCCCAGATGACGGACTGTTGGTAACTTTTTCCAAAGCTTTTCGTGTGATGTCAACATCCTGTTGTTTCCATCCATCCGCTATGCTGCGTATCCTTTGAGGGTCGTAGCTGACGGTTGCATTAGAGGGAGAGGCCCTTGAAAAGTTTATCAGCATAATGCAGACAAACATCTATTCACGCTTGCATTCACAGACAGATGTAAGTCGAATTATTAACCTTATGTCTGTGGGCTGTGTGAGGAAGCCAGACCCCTGGCTGGACTTGGATTTAAACTAAGAACGTTCACGCTGTGAGAGTGCTTACTACTCTTGTGCCAACAGTTTAAGTTTCTGTAATGGAATATTTAAATACATTTCACAGCAATGACAATTATCAATTCTGGTTGTTTAATTCTTACCCAGCTGCGGCTAGGGGCATCTTGCTTGTACAACTGAATGATCCGAGCAAGCGCACATGAACAGTGAACTCACAATGCGTTTATACAAGTCAAACCCCTCCTCACACAGATGCAGAATGTTCATCCAATCAGATCTCTGCTTTGTTGTAATCAGGCTTACATTTAGTCACCTTCAATCTGAATGAGGACCCCTTTGAAAGTAACACAATGCAATGGCATCAGGCATCTGCTTAAACTCCAAGTTTCTAAAAGACTAGGTGTGAAAACCTTTTGTCTCAGCAGAGGCACAGAGGAATCTCCAACGAATACACATCTGAGTCTGCCACATCTCAGGATTTACAAAGTCTAACTGCAGAAAACATTCTAGCAACAACATTCTATATATATGTATATATATATATATATATACATATATATTTGTCATTCTTCATTAAACTTAACTAAATATAAAATCTGCCATCACAGTTTCCCTAACTCAAAGTAATCTTTGCTTGTTATCGGTCTTGTGTGCAGTATTCATTTCTTAGGCAACTTTCAAATTCAAAGAAGAATCTTCCTTTTTCCACCATTCAATATGTCTTATGCACCTGAATAATATGAACCTCATGCTAAACATTATATCATGCAAGGACTTTCCCATGTCCTCTCTCCACACTATCCAAGCATCATGTTCATGTTCAGTCACACTCTCTCAATTCCGTGCATCCATTTCTGGGCCTAATCTGATTATCTCACTTGCAGTTCACCAAAGGTCTTTAGATGTAGCAGTATCTCTGTCAAATCCCAGTAGGTAGTACCAAACACTTGTATGAGCATGTTTTAGACAAACAGACAAACTAAAGGCAGTTTACAGAGTACCTATATGGAGTTATTAATATGAACGGTATATAAAGGGCTTTCAAAACAGTGAAAGAATGCACAATTATGCATGTTTGCCCTGTGCTATGGTTTGATAAAACAAACAAAGATAGAGTAAAATTTTGTAAACAGACACACACACAAACAAACACACACACATACACAGGTTTACATGTATAGCACTTTTCTTTACAAAGTTAAAAATGCTTCACACAAGGATAAAACAGTAAAAACTGTGAAACCAAGATTTAAAAAAAGTTAAATTCACACAGACATGAATGACAGCTTTTTATTAGAGACATAGAGGAGTTGTGGGATTTACATAACTCATTTAAACGCTCCATGACGCATACGGAGACCCAGGTAGGTTTCCAGGCCTGTGATAGGACGACGCGCTGTCATTTGTTCGCCATGCCTGTCAGAGTCCACCAATCAGCTCGCGTGTTGCTGGCCGGTGCGCCGGTTCGCCGGTCGTGTTGCAGCTCGGAAAAGGGGGAAGCGACCGGCGGAGGCAGCGGAGGCAGCATCGGCGGTGCGGTGCTATGGACCCCAGGGACAATGTCGAGACCGGGGAGACGGAGAACCAGCCGGAGCTGTTTTACTTCCCCATCCCGGAGGAAGCACCGAGCAAGAATGAGCAGGAGAAGCTGTCGGTGGTCGTCAAAAACGTCCACAGGAAACTGCGCAAGAAATACAGAGAAGGTAAGCAAGCCACCGTGGGCCCCTCAACCCGAATGTGGCCCTGCGGCCGAGCAGCGTTAGCTCCAGTGTCTCCATGTAATCCTGCCGCTAGCTGCTGTGTGTGAGAACACGGACCTCTGTCAGCGAGCCCCCACACAGACCGGGTTGTTGTGTTGTGCAGACACCAGAGAGCTCTACATTCAGAAAGCAGGGCCTGGCTTGGAAGCTGCTCGACGTTAACATGACAGACATTTTCCAATGCTGCTGCTGCTGCTGCTGCTGTGTTATCTTATGTCTGTACAGCTTTTATCTCTCCCCAAAACCCAGTTAACTGACCACTGGGAATTTTACAGCTTAATGACAGACACTAACGTAGTCATTTTGTTTATTGCCAGTGCATTGCTTATACATTATAAATAGTGTTGTGGACTTAACAAACATTCACTGAAACTTCTGCAACCACCATTAGCTTTCATTCTTAGTACTGGGATTCAAAACTACACATCAGAAATGTTCTTATGCGAGATGATAAATGCATGGTTGAGCTGCAAGGGGTGCACAGTGTGGCTGAAAATACAAAAATGCATAAAGTGATATAGAAAAGCATGTGGACATTTTAAGAGATGCTCCATAGACAACATAACATGCCTGCTTGGTCCAGAAACACCTGACACTTCAAAGCATCCGCGTTGATACAAAATTCAGTCCAAAGTCCAATGTTGCCTCCATAAAGCAGTTTGACTTATTGACTTGATCATTGCCCACAACAGCCAAATGTGACCCGAGAGATTAAACAACACAATCTGGTGGAAAAGTGTCTATATCGACCAACACTGTCTTCTGCAGTCTATTCCATAACATGGGTCTGCAGAGAACACGAAGTCAACACACATTGTGTATGAAAAGATGTATAATGAGATGTAGGTAAATTGACAAGACTTGCATGATTACATTTTGATTGGTTTAAAAATATGGAAATTTAAAAATATGTATTACGAACCAAAGTTACTAACTAATAGAAAGCATGTCGGCCACAGAGGGTTTCTTAGATAAGTGCTTCGCTTCATGGAAATAGTTTGAACATCAGCATTTTAATCAAAATATCTCAATCACTGGTCAAAACCACCATCGTGGCAAAAACATCTAACTGAAGAACGTCTATGCAAATTGTGCAAACCAGAAATAAAATTGCTGCTCTCTGCAAAAACCTCAAGAAACACTCACTTATGTTTGTTCCTCATTTGTGTTCCAGACATAACATGTGAGATGGGTTTTGCTTTAACTTGAATTTCCTTTCAACCATTTTCACTGCAGTGCTCAGGAGCCACAGTTGTAGTGCTTATTGCATTCAACAGACTTCATTAGTAGACAAGACGGTGGAGTGTTGTGTAGTTCTGAATTAGCAAAACATTCGATACACAAGATCACAGAACTTTATCCATGAAACTGAGTAATTGGTCTTAGTGGGCTGATTTTTAATCTATGAAATTGTACTCAAAAGAAAATAAATTGGACCCTTTCATAGAGACAAGAATCGTGGTATGTTGCGTGCCACAGGGTTGTGTACAGGGCCCTTTATTATTTTTGATGCACAATAAATTACCTAAGCAGCAACCTCATGCAATCTGTTTTTATATACTGACAAAATACCATGTAATTTATTCAGTGTATATACGTTTTTTAGCTTTTATGACCAGAGAAACACAAGACTGTTGACATGGCTGGCCTTTCTCTGCTATTTGCCTGCTGTTTATATGTTGATTCAGCTTCACTTGCTCGCTTGTTGTTGTTGTTGTTTTGTTCATTATCTTTTGAAGTATCATTCTAGGGGACCGCTTAGTCTTCAGGCTTCATTGTGTTTCTCTGTCTCGTTTTGTGTGATTTAGGAAATGCAAATGCATTTTTTTACCTGAAAGTAATCTAATGAATCTTTTATTCATTAAGCAAATATCAAAGTCATTTGAGCCAGCACTGCCTCTAGAAGGTTAAAACAATAGTCAGTGTGAGTTCATCTGCAGCTGTCTGTCCTGAGATCATTTAAACTGGTTTCCTCTTGTGAGTCAGTCTGTGTAGGAGCATATAAAAAGGGAAGTTTGGAAAAACCCTTTGACAACACCTTGGCACTGCTGAACAGCATCTGAGCTGCAGAATGCTCAGAGAAGAAGACTCAGAGGTTCAGGCAGAGTACCAGTGGTGAAGTACCCTGGATTTAAACGCTTGCCACAATGCCGACCCACACTGAGGCTTTGTGCTGTTGCTGCACTCCGTCTCATTTTTTCTCCCTACTGCAGACTGTGTAGGAGGGGAACACAAAAAGGCAAATTCATGACAGGTGCAAACTCTTTATCTTGGTATTAGTGCATCGCCCTCTTATGATTCTAGCAGACGATGGCATTTATCTTCAGAAGTCTAAAACCACAAAATGTCCTGATTCAGGTCGTCTCCTGCTTGACTGCCTAGCTGCTATCAGATCTCAAAATAAAAGCAGAAAGAAAATGTTGAGCATTTAAACAATTCATTAAAATGTAATACAAACAAGTTTCAGTAATACTTTTTGAGCTGCAGCAAATAATCTGTTATCAGTTGTGTGGTAAGAATGTTTTGCTGTATTTTCTTTGGGCTTTGTCTTGTTTTTTTCACCTTTAAAAACACTTCACAACCAAGAATACACTGCTTTAATTGGATCAAGTCATGTTTTGAACAAAGCATGTTGAATCAGAAGTTATTCAGTGTATGAGAGACGAACTGGTTGATTTGGAGAACAGAGCAGCACAGAGGCGTCTGTCCTGCTAAAAGACCTTATGATTGGTTAATAAGTAAAGCATGATCTGGTAGGCTTGGCATTGAATCACAGTGGTCATGCTTCCAGAGCGCCGCTGTTTACCACTTGTTGTTCCCTCATTTCTGCAAATCAGATAGTCTTTCCCTGTGGTCATGGGATTTCACCTTTATCAGCGTGTTGGCCTGCGCTACGGGCTGTAAACTTCTGAGCAGCTGCGGAGATGTGCTGAAAGGAGTTTTTTGGACATTATTATTACCAGGAAAAATGGCTTTTTGAGTTTGATTTTTAGGGAGACAAATCCACTTCTGTGCTGCCAGAGACGAGTGAACATTGAGACAGTGTAGGAGGTTTTTTTTTTTTATAAATTTTTTCCGGAGGGGTACAATAATGTTTTGGTTCAAAGCTGGATGATCACAACTGGCAAGTAGGTTGAGAATGTTAGTGACTTGATGTGGATCAAGTAGAAGAAGACAAAAATTGTTCAGACAGGAAATGAATGGAAGTGATCGATAGCAGTAACCTGAGCTAACTTTGACATGCTTGATTTATTCATCTAAACTGTGAGCTCCGATACATTTTTGTTTGTTAATTTTGTCCTGATGTAATTTCTTGGTTTTCTTAGTGGGTGACTTTGACAAGATCTGGCGTGAGCACTGTGAGGACGAGCAGACACTGAGCGAGTACGCGCTGGCCATGAAGAATCTCGCAGACAACCACTGGACCAAGAACTGTGAAGGAGAGGGACGTATCGAATGGTGTCGCAGGTAGGGCCGACTTTTTATGTGTTCTCGTTGCAATTTTTGGACCCCAAGACAGTGATATTTAGAAGTGACTAGTCATTCTCACTTTCACAGTAATGTCATGTTTTCCACTCCTGCAGTATTTGTCAAGAATATTTTTTGGATGGGGGGATGAAACGAATGTTGGAAAAGGATGAGAAAAGTGCCACGCTCGCCATGGGGCTGACTGCAGCCTCTGTAAGTGCCCAACCACACAGCACTATCCCGAGGTAAGTTAAAGTATCTAACATAGTATGTGTTCTGATTCCATAACAATTATACAGTGTATATATATTATATATACACTATATTGGGACAAATAAATGCATCCAAATCTTAATCTTAACTATATACTAGTCTGTATAGTGTGTTGTTTAATAGTAGCAAAGTAATTATGAAATGCATGCATTGTCTGGTGTCAACCTAACTACAACTTTGTAATATCACTGATCATATAAATGTTTCTGTTTTTGGAGCAGTTTTACCAATATAATATTTTTAATTCTTTGAGCTGTGAATATCAATATGAACAACAACAGTACCTTTCACCGACTTTAAGGATAGTTCCTTTTTACCAGTATGAATACCCCACACCCTCAAAACCCGCAAGACTGTCTTTTCTTCAGCCACTCTATGGCAGAGCAGGGAGATATACTAAAGGGCTTTATTTAGAAGGGGTTTTATTCTAAATAATAAATGCCTCTTAAATCACTGCAGTTCTTTGTTGTTAAACTCCTTTGAAAAATATTAGAGATTTGTAAAGTAGAAATCTAGTATCAGATTAGATCGGTCAATATAATTCTGCTGCAGAGAAGAGCACAACATAACTTGTTTTCTGTATTTCTAAACCACATATTTATAGCGTCGATATTAAATGCTTTGTAAGTCGAATGTTTTTTGACTCATAATTATACATGGTCACCGAGTATAGAACATATTCCGTCTGTAGTTTTTCTGATAATTAAAATGGTTGTTTTCATATTCAGCAAGTATCTTCATCACCACATTAATATCTTATGCTATACTTATGAAATATTTTCATTTTATTTCTTTAAAACAGTTTCTCTAAGATGTAGTAGAGAGTATATATCTATTTATCTGTTGCATATAAGGTTAAAAAAACATAAAAAATCAATTATCCATTACTGTTTAAATATATAGTACTTTTGCCAATAAGCTGCTTTTAAAAAAACATACAGAGTTAAGCTGGGATTAAAAAATGTTTGCTTCAGTCGACACTTCTTCCACATTTGTGTTTCAGTTCAACCTGTCATCTGAGAAAGATGCGTGTTCTTGACGTGGGCAGCTGCTTCAACCCGTTCTTGAAGTTTGATGAGTTCCTCACAGTTGGTATCGACATAGTGCCTGCAGTCGAGGTACCAGTGTTCCCTTTTTTCTTTTGACAACATATTTGACACACATAAAATACATAAGGATTTCCTGTCTGGTGTTGCCATTTCCAAAGCAAAGCAAGAGCCATGATGACTCGTGCATGGTGTCTGAGTTGTGTGTGTGCAGGTGTATGCATATGTGTCTGTGGGCGTGTGCGTTAAGAGTGTGTTCAGAAAGCAGAACAAAAAGTGCTGTACATCCTGTAGCTGCCTGTAATGAAACAACAATTTCAGACTTGAACTCCGTATATATTTTAGCGTTTCACTGTCTGAAACACCGTCTTTTGTCTACTAAGAACATCATCACACTCCCACTTGCAAACGATGAATCCTCCTGATATCTGGTGCTGTTCTCACTTGGGCCCACTTGGACATTCTCCAGAGTTTTTCTAGGTTGCTGGCAAGAGAGCCTCCAGAGAATGCAGGCAGCAACGGATTCAGACATTTCTGTTCTCACATACAGTCCCTCTGGATAATTTCAGGAGGTTGTCTGAAGTTTAGTGCATGTCTAAAAGCAGATTAAGAGGAGTGACATTGGTTGTAGGCGTAAAAGATCCCATTTGAGCCATGCTTTATGCTGTTTGTTCTGCCCTTCTTCTCCCTCAGAGTGTGTACAAGTGTGACTTCCTCAACCTCCAGCTCCAGCAGCCTCTCCAGCTGGCAGGCGACGCGGTCGACGCCTTCCTCCGCCATCTCCACAACCCCATCGACGCCTTGCCCGCCCAACTGTTCCACGTGGTGGTATTCTCACTGCTCCTCTCCTACTTCCCTTCACCGTACCAGCGCTGGATCTGCTGCAAGAAGGCTCACGAGCTGCTCGAGCTGCATGGCCTTCTGCTCATCATCACGCCCGACTCGTCCCACCAAAACCGCCACGCCCTCATGATGCGCAGCTGGCGCGTGGCGGTGGAATCGCTGGGCTTCAAGCGCTACAAGTACGTCAAGTACTCCCACATGCATCTCATCGCCTTCCGCAAGGTGTCTCTGGCCACCACCAGTGACCTTGTGTCGCACAACTACCCGGAGATGCTCTACATCCCTCAGGACTTCAACTCCAACGAGGAGGACGACTGTGCCGACGTGCCAGTGCAGGTGCGCTCCGAGTTCGAGGATGACCAGCTGGCTTGGGGCTTCATGGAGCTACCTGACGCGCCATACGATTCAGATTCTGGAGAGAGCCAGAGCAGCTCGGTGCCCGGCTTTCACGAGCTCGAGGACCACATACTGCTTCAAAGCTAGGTTGAACCAGCAACTCCCCCCATCCCCCCCCCCCCCGTCACCTGCCCTTCAAACTGCTGCGCTGCCAAATTTAACCTGCTGCATTCTTCTCCACCCGATCCTCCCTCTCCTCCAATGCAGTTTGCACAGTGCGATAGAGTTTACAGATAATTTTCTCACATACAAACACTTCTCTGAAAGTGCACACATACACACAGACATATACACACACACACACACACACGAAGAAGAATATATTTTGATAAATAGTTAGGTTTTCTAAGAGTCTTAAGAGTTGGAAAGTTAATTCCCTTACGGTATCTTTACTCCCTGCTCCTCAATTTTCACCCCATCTTCCAATCAGCTCTCAATAACAAAAGTCAGCTTAATTCTGTACTCAGTCGCTGTTTGAATAAGCTAGTGTGGTAGGCTGCTTAGTATATATGCCAAATACAGCAACCCAAGCAGTCTGATGGTTCTATTGCACTGGAGGGACTGATGTGGAATGACAGGACTTGGTACGCTCGCTTCTGTCAGTCATGCAGCTCGACTTTCTGATAATCCTTGATGTGCATTTAGTTTTTTTCCAAAACAAAAGAATACGAAGTTGATTGTTTGAAATCTATATTCTCAGAACATTGCTGTTGTCCAGTGTAAAAGTGTGGCGGTGCCATTTTACCTTGGCATCCTCCGAATGATTTGTGTATCTTTTACAAGAACGTGGTATTTGTAGCATTTGAAACATTTTCTGAACCGTACAGTAGGAGTATTACTAGGTTTACTAATGTGAAACTGTAGCTGTGTTTACTCATTGTGTAACAAGGTACGATTGTTTCAAAGTAGGTATTACACTTCTCTCCTCCTCCTTATTGTCCTCAGAAATATCTACATTGAATTATCTCCTGTTAGATCTCCAGTATATTTTTACTCTTAAGCAGAAGAACATAGTATAACACTGCGAGTCAGTGACCATTTCAGCACCAGAATCCTTTGCAAAGTTTTGTATCTTGGAAATGAAAATACATACAGTGTCTTCTCGGCCTGATCTCCTCGCAGTCAGAAAATTCACCTGGACAGAGGAAATTTGCACTAATTTACTGTTTTGTCGTAAACCGAACCTCTGAACCGGGTGACACTGGAGATTTTAGCAATAGCCAGCAAGACCAGACACGAAGACACTACCAGGTGAAACGTTAGAGTGTGTTGCCGCCTGTCCCTGAGCAGGCCCAATGTGTGACTGTGGTTGGGTTTGTCAGAGTGAGTGAATGAAGGAATACATTCACGTGATGGTTTATTTCTCTTTTGCCTGTGGCACTTTATCTCTGATCCCAAAGGGTGTTACAAAATGTAATTATTTTCCTACGACGATGGTTTACAACCTATACGATGGGCCCATAACATGATACCATTGAGTCTAAGGTGCCTTCTCTGTCCACATTTCCGTGCACTCCGACTTTCATACCCTGGCAAAAAAATTAACCACATTTACTTTCAACAGAAGCTATCAAGCATATCTGGATCTTAACAATGTACACAATCTATTCTCCTTTCTCATATTAACAGTTAACAACGAACAGTTCCAGTGTTGGTGTAATGCAGTGTGTTGTTGCCATGTCATATCAGTTTTCAGTAATGCACATCTGTTTAAAAAAAAAAAAAGAAAAAAAGACATTTAACAGTATCCACACATACTCAGACTCTGAAGGGGGTTTTGCGACTGACTTTGGTGCATTTGTCTTCCAGTGTTTCTTTTAGCCAATTTGCATGAGATGGTTCATCTTCATTATCAACATGTTCAACAGTGCCGAACAATGTGTGCTTGTAGTACGGTTGTATCTTTCTTTTATAAATGAATGTAGATGTGAAGTGTTCGTGTGGTTTTTTTTTTGTGTGTATTGGGCCTTTTATTTTTTTATATTCATTTACTGCTTATGAAGTTTTTGAGGCGGTAAAATAGAATGACTCAAGTTGATCATTCGCTGAAAATATTAGTTGACATTAGAGATTGAAAACATAAAAAGAGCAGAGGTTGGTGACATGAGGTAGAACACTTCATGTAGTAATACTGCACATTAAATATATTACACCATTTCCACAGGTACAAGACTGCATGGGTACATTGGAATACCTGCATTTGGCACATAGTCAGCTTTTGTAGGAAAAGCAGGCAAATAAAAATAGCGGCACAAAACTATTAATAAATACTCCAAATACAGTGACAAAATATCAGATATAGGTATGTATCTATAATTGTCTGTTTTAGCTCTGATGATTTCCTCTTTATGTTTCGTTACCTAATGTTTGTTTCATATCTCTTTGAGGCTAGTTTTCTGTGTCCTCATGATCATTTCGTGTTTTAATTGACATTTTCTGAGTCTGTGGTCCTTGTTTGTATCTTTCTGGTCATTTTGTGTAATGTTTGTGTCAAATCACCATCTAATGTAGTCAGTGCTGTTCTGTACAGTTATTTTCTGTGTCTTTGAGGACATGTAGTGTCTTTATGTTCATTGGGGCGGCTGTGGCTGAGGGGTAGAGTGGTCGTCCTCCAAACCTGAAGATCGGCAGTTCGATCCCCAGTTTGACCCATCTGCATGCCGAGGTGTCCTTGGGCAAGATGCTGAACCCTGAATGGCCCCCCCATAGAATAACAAAGTGCTGCGGATAGATGCACTGTATGAATGTGTGTGTGAATGTAAAACTGTACTGTAAAGTGCTTTGAGTGGTCATCAAGACTAGTAAGGCGCTATATAAATACAAAACCATTTACCATTATATGTGTCTTTATACTTAATTCTTGTTTTTGTGTAATTTATCATTATGTTTGATCATGTGACGTAGTTGTGGTCATTCCATGCTCTCAATCAAGAAACATCTATGGTCCCTCACACAGAGGCCCTGGTCCCCGGGGAGCCTGACCCCTAGGGCATGTGCCGGGTTAGCCTAATGGATACTACATCATCAACATACATCAAGCTGCTAATAAAATAAATATGTTCAACCAAATTTTGTCAGACAAACTACATATTTTCGTTTATATCGCCATTTTAAATAATACAAAAACACAGATTTGACATTTGACTATCACTTTCTGACCCTCTGCGCATTCCGTAGTTGGAGCAAGTGTCATGGCGACTTTCATCATACCCAAAACTTTTGGCGACATAAACTTTTTGACCAGAAGTGTTTGTACCGGTGCTGACAGCCGCAGTCTCCTCCCGCCATCCTGTATTCAGTAAAGCAGATTCTACGATGACAGAGCTACAGAGATACGGTCTTCAGGGTGCGAGTGCTGAGGTTAACCGGTGTAAAGACGCACCGCTGTGAGCTAACTGTAGCTAAGCTAGCCACGCAACAGCTCAACCTGTTGCGGAAGTCAGTCGCGGGGTTTGTGATGTCTTACCGGGCTGTGAAGCGACCGTAGCCCGTCAAAGAGCCGGTTTATTTGGGACTTAAATATCAGAATGTGTCGGTTTCTACGCTACTGTTTCAGCCACTGCCTCCACGCAGCCATGACCCGGCTGGAGGAGGTGAACGGGGAGGTGAGAAGGTGGTCGTCGGTGCGGTGGCTCGGGTACCTGTCCGGGCTCAGCCTGCTGCTCGCCCTGGGCCTGGGGCTCTACGCCCGCTGGGAGAGGAGCGCGGACTCCACGCTGCTCGTCATCTTGGTGTTGGCTCTGCTCGTCCTGGGGGTGGCCTGCATACTCTACTACCACTTCAGCATGGAGCGGGTGAGCCTCAGCATCCTGCACCTGTGCCTCGGCTACCTGCTGGGGCTGCTCTGCCTCCTCAACAGTCCGGCTGTGCAGGTCGACGTGAAGGAGCGGGTGTCCAACTACCTGCTGCTGGCCAGCGTGGCTATGAGGACACTGTGGGCGTTTCTGGAGAGGCTGCTGGGGTGCACCCGGTACCGACCCGCCTTCCTCACTTCGGCGGAGCGGATGGAGCTGGTGGGCTTCGCCGCCGCCAGCACCACGCTGCTCCTCAGGGAGTCCCTGAGCGTGATGGTGCTGGTGGTGGCGCTGGCCACCGTCATGATCGGCCTCCGGATGAAGGCGGTCCTGGCTCTCCTCAACCTGTTTTGCTTCGCCGCCGTCACCGCGCTGCTGTACTTCAACTCGCTGCAAGTCCCCACCAACCCGTTCGCCCTCGCCTGCTTCTTCAGCCAACTCATTTGCGACCCCCTGCTGGATGTCTACTTCAGCGGCCTCTCCGTGACCGAGCGCTGGCAGCCCTTCCTGCTGTGGAGGGGCCTGTGGCGGCGGATGTCCCTGCTGCCTCTGCTGGCGGTGGAGGTCACCTTCATCGTCCTGGCCTCTCAGAAGCTCAGGGACCGGGACCAGTGGTACTTCATGATCCCAGGATTTGTGGTGTGTGTGATCCTCTGGTGCATCTTCCACCTGGTGTTTGTCATCACTGTGTGGGGCTTCCACACCAAGCTCAGTGAGTGCCAGAGGGTTGGCCTGTACCAGGGGTCAGGGGTCAGCGGACTGGACAAGATCATGGCCTCCAAGGGCATGAGACACTTCTGCCTCATCTCGGAGCGCCTGGCGCTCTTCACGCTGGTCACAACTGTTGCTGCTGCTGCTCTTTGTTGGCAGGTATGAGACAACACATGTACTTTACAAGCACGCATCACATACAGTTGTCTACTCATTCTCAAAAGAGGAATCATGCTAAAGATAATGATTTAAAAAATATTAATAATACAAGCATCAACATTTTCATATTTACATTTCAAATCATTCAAATATAAAAAACTATTATTCTTAGAAAATTGGGGAAGATGCATATCACAGTTTCCCATCTGCCGTTATCCTTCGATTAGAGTGAGGAAAAACTACCCAAAAGCCATTTTACAGGGGACAAACCATAGAAACCAGTGGTCCCTCTCCCAGGACGGACAGAAGTCTAATAGAAGTTGCATTTTTTAAATATTAATGAGAAAGTGAGTGGAGAGGTGTATAAATGTTTTAAACACAAGATAAGCATCAACATAGAATTTGAAGTCTAAAACTTTCATGAAATATGTATCCATGTGTAAGATGCCTGGGGGCTGTAACTGATGTTTTTCAATTATAGTTTAATCTTTCAACTGCCACACACACAGCTTATCATACACATTTATATATGTTATAAGACAGAAGATACTCACATTTCACTTCCAGTCAACTGAAAAGCTATAGAAATACTTGTTAAATATGTAGTGCTAATGCAACACAGGACTATGGTGAGCATTTCTTTTTGCATTATATTTTGTACAAAAACGTTTTATGTTGGTGCATATCATAAAACAAATACACTAATACAGTTATCCCCCTTAAATTAATCATTAAATATCAATTAATAATAACTCAGAATTCTCACCTGCTATAACATGTGTCAGATTAATATTGTTTTTAACTTTTTTTAATCTCTGTTACTTAGTCTTACACAGAAGTATTCTTCTTGTCTCTCTAACTCTTAACCCGTGTCTTAATGATACATGTGCTGTGCAGGCCTCCAGCAGCCTCTTCATGAGCATGGTCCTGCTGGTCTTGCCTCTCGAGTCTCTGTTCCACGGGCTTTTCCACGAGCTGGGGAACAGCCTGGGAGGAACCTGTGTGGGCTACGCACTGGTCATTCCCACCAACTACTGCAGGTACAGTGTGATGATGCTTAACCAGTTGCAGAGTGGGAAATAAACGACCAGCCATGTTCAAGTTGACTGTGTGTCGGCCAAGAATATTAGATGATTAAATCATTTAGGGAACTGATAACTGGGAGTGTATGAAATGTGGTGCAGCTCGATTGAATTAAAGGAGACTGGCAGGCCTTGGTGGGGTTTGCGCTCGACCTAGTGACGTTCTAGTTTTTTGCTTTGTCTGTCATTCTTTATTATGTTTTTGTGCATCTGGCCACACAAAAATAAGACACGACTGGATTTTTCTATTGCCTGGACAGCTCTGATTTAAAATCGTCTTCCTCAGCAGGAAAACATCACATGCAGTACGGCTTGTCAGAATATTTAAAACCAAGAAGCTGTCAGTCACAGTCAGGTGGTTGCTCTAGCCTGTGCAGCTTGACTGATCTAAATAGACACGGTTCACTCACTCCTCTGTGTTGTTTGTATTTGTGCTGCAGCCCCGACGGTCAGCCCAGGCTGCTGCCTCCGGACCAGGTGCAGGATCTGAACAGACGTTCCACAGGCATGTTGAACAACGTGCAGCGCTTCTTCGCCCACCACCTGATCGAGACTTTTGGCTGCGACTACTCCACCAGCGGCGTGACTCTAGAGGCCCTGCAGGCCAAGATCAAATCCTTCTTTGAGCTCCGCACGGCAGATGGGCCTCGCCACGACACTTACGTGATCTTCTACAGCGGTCATACCCACAGAAGTGGAGAGTGGGCGCTGTCAGGTGAGACCAGTATGAGTCTCATGCTCCTAACACAAAAATAAATCAGGGTCCTCGATTTGCTGTGCTGTCACTGTGATCACAAGATTGTCTTTTACCACAAATGTAGTTTTTGTAGGTGCTTTATTGTGAAAAGATGCTTTTTTGTAATATTACATGAGCAACTTATGAGTTTAAACTTAGAAAATACAGTTACATTGAAGTCTTTTTTTGAGTCGTTTAGAACTCTGGAAAATGTCTGGAAAATAGGTTCCAGCAGGTAGGAGGCCATGACGTATAGCCTGACGTTGTCAGACTCACAATTCTAGTCAGAATGTGAGTATGAGACCGCTCCATTGGGCTGTCGAGTCTATTTTTTGCGCTTGACGCGAGTGTATCGCACCAGGAAACACACTGAAAAATGATTTTAAACGATATTGATGACATATTTTATATGATATAAATGATCAAATATGCATCCCATACTTTGAAGTCCCCTTCTGTTGTCCTGGAGTTTTAATTTGACCAATGACATTATTAAATGTCCCCCTCTGCCCATCCACTACAGCCACACAAGCAGTGATACAGATAAAAAGAGAGAGGGGGGGGGGCTACGTGTTCCCCACATAGGCTTGAGTGGAGAATACGTAATTCACCCCCGACACCCGACATTTAACGGAGCAAACAGTGAAGTTCTTCAACATGGATGACATTAAATTAATAATTGAAGTGGAGAAGTACAGTGAGTTGTATGATCCTCGGAACATGTTGTATAAAGACAACACCAAGAAAGACAAATGTTGGGACGCTGTTGCTTAATGTTGGAGAAACAAGTAAAGCCTGAAACATGCTTCTGCGTTTTCACGGGCCCGTAAGCGCTAGAGCCCTTCCGGGTCCCTTACGTGCTTATGTATCCCTTCTTACGTGCTTATGGGCGTCGCCCCATTTTTCAAAAATTTACGGCAAAGCTCCGCAAGCTCACTCAGCCCGCAAGGCTGTGATTGGTCTGCTCTACATCCCTTCTGGAGCTGCATTTCCGGTTTCATGCCCCATAATACAGGCAGAAACAACGGAAGATTTTAAAAAGAAGAATGGACAACTGTTCGGTTGGAATCGTGAATACACTCTCTGCCATGGTTCACCGTGTGTTTGTAATGGAGAACACGACTGGTAGAAGGTAAATAAACAGTCAACAACGATTGCCACACCCACAAAGAAGGCGTCTCTCAGGTCGTCTTCGACAAAAAGCATTACTCCGCCTAGTGTTCTGTCGCGGAATTGCTTTGTAGACGCGCAACGCAGTCGCAGAAGCATGTTTCAGGCTTAAGTATATGCTTTTAATCTACTGGATCAACGGGTGATATTATTAGCGCTGCCCGGCGGTTCAGCATCGCTTCAGTGTCCGTTGTGAACAGCCAAGCACCGGGGCGATAGGGATTAGTGTGTTGCTTTGGCATCGCCTCCACGTTCTCTGTTCCTCTTTCAAAATGAATGCGCTGTCGATGTCTTCTAACACAGACTCAATGGCAGCATCTACACATCTCTGCTCGCCAGCGGCAGGCATGTTTGTTGAAAACGAATTCAACCCAACGGCACTTTGATGACGTGGTTGACTACGTTACCGTTGATCATCTGTCCATCATCGTATAAAGCCCGCCCTGACAATCTGATTGGCCCGGTCGGGCATAATAGAGCGACTCCAGACCGAACTTCCCGACCTCAAATGTTGTGGGCGGGGCTAAATTTGCCTGGCATCCAGGCTACATGACGTATAGATTCACCTGCGATTAGCACATGTTTTTGTTTGCAGCACATTGACCCCAGCATCGGCCCTTATCAATAAAATCTCTTGAATCTGGTTTTCTTTGTCTTCGTTGGCATATTCTACGTGTATGACACCTCTTTTTCGACCTGAGATGTTTCTTTGTTTTTCACATTTACGTCTGTTGCATGTTAGAAAATTCCTTAACACACCCACTTGCTCGCTGTGAGTTTTCCTGCTGTATTCTTACATGGGCTCACTCTGGACATTTACCATGGGGTTGGCAGAAAGAGCAAGTGATTTGATGTCTCCAATTAAGCCCTTCTGGAAAATTCTTCAGTGCTTGTCTGAAAGCAGCTTTGGTTGAATGATGCAGTGGCATTATTTATACACTGTAGATAGAATTTTATTTGTGATCTACCTTAGATAAAGACAGTCATTTTTGTCAATTGTAAATGTTTGACTATATCAAAGCTTTTGTTGAATGATTAATAGTCCTGATAAACAATTGTATTTTCAATACAGAGCAAACACTCTTTGCATTATTATTCTCACCATAAATGCTCAGGGCTATAAGGATCTAGTGTGCTCATGTATCCGATTCAAAGGTCTTTGGAACACTTTAGACCAGGATGATCCAACAGGATGTTAAAGGTGATGTTTATGAGATGAACCAGTCCTCATACTGTATATAAAGGTAGCAGAAGGTCTGGGTACATTAGTCCCTGTAAAGAATTCCTCTTCAATTTCTCCTCGCTTACATGATTAATGTGTGGTCCCACTTTGACCCTTACCCACATCTTAGTCTCAGTCTGTTATGATTTTATTGCAGTTTTTAATTATGTATTTATTTTGTTTAATGTTGTTTATCTGGTGCACTTAGCTCAAATCTCCTTAGTGATCTCTGCCAAGTATCTTATTCTCCTTTTTTCAATGTTATTCTCTGTTCATCAGGAGGAGACACTCTCCGCCTGGCGCACATCTTGGACTGGTGGCAGGAGAAGAACGGCAGCTTCTGCTCGCGCCTCATTCTGGTGCTGGACTGCGACAACTCGGCGCCGTGGGTGAAGGCGGTCACGAAGGTGGAGGGCCCGCACATGGCCGTGCAGGGAGCGACGTTCGCCAGGGGGACGGACGTGGAGATGCGGGACACGCCGCAGCTCGGAGACTTTACCTCTCAGTGGGTGGAGTATAACTGCAACTCGAGCAGCAGCATCCAGTGGTCTCAGAGGGGCCGGCTGGTCTCTGCCACATATGGAATCTCCAAACACTGGAGTGACTACACGCTGCACCTGCCGACCGGAAGCGACGTCACCAACCACTGGAGCATGTACTATCCCCGGATGACCTACCCCGTGGTGCAGCTGGTGTTGTGGTGCGGCAGCATGAACGTGCTGTGGATCTGCGGTGTCTGCCTGCGATGCCTCAAGAGAGTCAAACTCAACTGGTTCCCACCAGCAATACTGGACACAGGTCAAGGCTTCAAACTGGTCAGATCTTAGAAACGCAAACAGGGAAGTTTTATTTGTAGACTTCACACGGAATATTTTTCTAAAACACGTAAATAAGCCGTTAGCCCTAACCAGTATATGTTGTTACTGCTAAACTAATCCCATGGTTACTGATTGATTCCTTTTTTTTTACTCTTTAGTATCAGTTTTTTCTACTCTTTGCAGATTATTATATAGATGTGTATTTTTAGCTTTGACTCAGAGATCCCAGTTTATTTTGAGACTGAGCCCAATTACAAATTTGCACATTTTTGCCTTGTATTTACTGTGAGATATATTCGGACGGGGCCTTTTACCACAGAAGTACCAAAGGACATCGAGCTCTCAAACCAAAGAGGGTGTGGTACATGTTCAGATGATGATCTCAGGCATGAATTATAGTCCAAGCGATCTGTTTCTAGAGCTTGAAGTTTTATATTTAATTTTTTGGTGGCTTAATTATTCTTTTTACACTCCTGTAGGTTCTATGCACTGCTTTTCTAATGCTTGATATCCACTGTATCTGCTTCAGGGAATCCAGAGACTTTATTTTCTGTACTGATTAATCCAGTAATACAGGAAATGTGCAAGAATGACAGTAGTTATGTGTACGGTAACCCAAGAGTTTGCGTTCAGTGCACTGGGCTGTGCAAGGTGGTTCCCAGCACTTGTATGTGTATGTCGATGGATTAGCTGAAGGACAATAAGTTGAAGAATGGAAGAAACTATGCAATTAGAGACGAGTGGGACACGGCTGAATACGTTGTTTTAATAGGCTTCTATAATATATTCTCCCTTAAACTAAGTGAAGCAGGTTAAATCATGTGTCACATACATTGAGAAAATATCTCTTCCATTCAAAAAATTGAAATGCTCTGCACTAGGGAGACACTTTACGGGGCTATTATTTCTTAAAAAAAATCTGTCTTAAAAGTCTCCTGAAAATGATATGTAATTTTTGATTATTGTATTGAGACTGTAAATGTTCCAAGTTTGGCTGAGCTGTGAAATGTTTTCTGATTCCCTGGAATGAAGTGCTCCTTTTAAACCCCTCGTCATTCCTTTGAAGAACAAAGAAACTCAACCTCGTCTCTCTTTCGCCTGCTCAAACACTATTGAAGGGAATCTAATTGGAAGAAGAGATGAAAAATAAAGCTGCCAACTCGCAGCCAGCTTGTCGGGGAACGTACTTTATTGTTACAGTAGCAAGCAGCTACAAAATAAAGTAACCCAATTTGGTCAGGTTACAATTTTATATTTTCCTTGTGTATGGTGGACGACACGCGTCACACAACCGCTGTATTGGAAAACAACGGCAAAAGCTCAGTTCATGGTCAACACCCATTGTTGCTCACTTCGCCTTTTTTTTGTTGGTCTGGGGCTTCTGTATTTTACATTTGCAGTTGTTATGCGTTAATGCAAAAACACAACTAAGTACTCAAGACCCAGCTACTCAACTTTAATATGAGGTGAAAGGTTGAATGGTTTCATCACCAACTCTCTCCACGATGGGACAGGAAATTGACACAAAAGACATCTTCATGTATGACAACCAGGGTCTCGTTTCATCAATTTCAATTGAAGACTTTTTTTATATAAACTATTCTAATATAAGATATATGTCCAGTATGACAGATATGAAGGAATATCAGTCCCAGAATTGCTTACACTTCCCCGTATTTAAAGATAAGGTGAGGTAGCAGAGTAGAGACTAACTCTCTAAACACGTTGCCTCAAATCACATTCCCATGTTTGTAGTTTTATTACAGTGACATCTGTACTGAAGAGAAAAAACTGCATCTTACCAAAACTAATTTTAAAGTGCAGCAGAAGTAATGTTAAACAAATGTGAACATAAGTAAGAACTACCTAAACCTATTGAAGACATAACATAATATTTTGAATTATTTAAGAGATTTTAATGCCTTAGATTCACATTTTAGACTTTTTTAAGGGGTTCTGTTAGTGGTAGAGCAACAGTGGAGTATCAGTATCATAGTTCAATAATATTACCACAATAAAAGCTGTTTTCTGAACTTGTGATGTTTTGTTAAAAATACATACTGAGCCTGATTAAGGTTTTCATTTGATTTTATTGAAAACATTATAAAATTGTGGTGCAGCAGCATATATTTTATTTCTATGATCTTTAACATGTTTCACATTTACACAAACCATCATTGAAAATGGCTTTTAACTGCAAGTTGCCACTGATCATTGTCATGAAGACAAGAACAGAGGGCAGCGCCAGCAGTAAATCAACATATCATATACCGCCCCCATGTGTCCGTAAGTGAAACTACACAAACACTAAAAGGAAAAGGTCCTGTTTTTATTATTATTTTTGGCCAGTTCCCGTTTCAGCCTCTGAATTCATTATTTAGTGTTGTCAGAGCTGATGTGCAAATATATGCACTTTAGTCAATCTAAGACATGAACACAGTAACACAGTGAATCCCCCAGACCCACATCTAAATCAATTTGATTTAAGAAGGAAAAAAGCCATCTCTCTGAACTCCTACAAAGTTCTCAAGCCACTGAACCGGGACAGCACAGAATAACGAGCACAGGTTTACACCAGCTAGAGGTTTTAAGGGTTTTTAATTTGCACAGCATCTGTGTTCCAAAAAAGAGGCTGAAGTATTTCCAAAGCCTGGATGAGAAGGAAGATGAGTTTTGTATATGTGACAAACGTCAGGACTTCAAAATCCCTCTCTTTTGAACCACAGATTCTGCTGGTTTACATTCAGAAGGAAAGGATTTTATCTTTATACAGCAGCAGTCTACTTTACAAGATCATTAGGGGCTATCGTCACGGATGACGTACACACGCACACACACAAAGTTAACCACGGATTCTATGACCTTAAGAGACTAAAGCTTGTTTTGTTGACAGTGGCGATTCAGCAAGATCAGAACACGAAAGGCGTTGTTTTCAGTTTGCTTATTGTGTTGTATGATAATGACATTTCTGGATCATTTCTTTTAAATGATGGCAGGAACTTCTTCTCTTTGGCCAAGTTACTGGTGTCTGATGGTAGAGATGATGATGCTACTCACACAGATTTGTTTGTTTTTTACTCAAACTAATTACTATTTTGATTGATTAATCTGTTTCTCATTTTATTGACTAATTGATTGGCCTGTAAAATTTCAGAAAATATAAAAAAAAAAAAGAAAAAAAGCCATGTCTTCAATTCCCTTGTTTTGTCTGGTGCTGAGACCTGAGGTTCTTCAGTTCATTAGCACATAAGCTGCTGCCAGAGAGTATTTGACATATTTAATTGAACAATGACAACTGATTATCAAAATAGCTGTGGATGTATCTTCTGTTGATGAAAGATTCATGGACTAAAGGTTTAAAACTTTAAAACTGAAGGAAATCAGAAGCTTCTCACACGAGATACCCAGTGTGACAGAAATGAGGTGAGATCTCCGACTTACTGACATACTGTCAGTTTGGTTTCCAGGTGTCAAGTTAAGATTGGAACATAAAACTGTTAATTGAGGCAAATCACTCCAATGGCTTTGAAATTCGGCTTTGCTTAAAGTCAAAAGGAATCTGCGTGAGGTTTAACGGCAGTTGGAGCAGCTCAAGTGAATCTCTGTTGCTTTTATGGCTTTAAAAATAATGAGATATAAGCTTTGGCTGATTGCATGTGCAATATGACAACTCCCCCCAACACGCACACAAGATAGGTTCTCTTCCCCAACATTAACACAAATTAACTCGACATTAAACCTTAATTTCTTTTGAAAATTGAATTAATTCAACTGGAGAAAGAGATTTGGCATTAAAAAGAAACATATTAAATTCACATTCTGATGTGACCGAATGAGCCAGCGTTTCAGCAAAGCCTCAACCTTGACGGTGTAGATTCATTACTGTGCTACATGAGAGCCCACATCAGAGAGGACAGTGAGCACAGCTTCCTGTCAGCAGGATTGTCCTGGATCTGTTCATGCTGCCGATTTCTCTGCACCACATTTACCAAAGAAAAAAGAGCTAAAGAACAATCTAGTGTTCAGAATCGATTCACCCTAAAGAAATAACAGGGACAACAAAACATCTACAAAAAAACTCACCAAACTATATCTCATATATCATGTGTAGTATTGGAAGTTAAATACCTAGAATATGATACGTCTTGACTTTTTTTTTTTTTTTTTTTTACAACTCGTTCTTTTCAAGAACAAAGGGTGAGAGGAGAGAACAACTTTAGAGGAATTTCCTCTCCTCCCTGTGACTGAGTGAGTATCCCGCAGCAGTTTTAATAACATCCAGGGTCAGCGCTTCTAGGAATCACACACCTGAACAGTAAATGAAAACATTTAAGTATGTTACAGTAGTACAGTAGTACAATCTGTAAAAAACGTATGCGAATTCAACTGAAGGTTACAGAAATGTTTTGTTATTGACCAGGCTTAGTTTAAACTGCTGCTCTGTAATAGTGTGGCCAAACTCTTGAAGATGCTGAACACTGCATAGCAATGGACGATAAATGGAATCCAGATCAGTCATCACATCAAAAGACATTACTCTCAGCACCACTGAATGACACAGAACAAAAGCATATTTACAGCGACATGAACTTGACGCTTGTTTTCTAAGACAAAATGCAGCTGAGAAATGGAATCTGTTTTCAGTTATTGGTCGAGTCCCTGTCACCTCTATCCCTCCTTCCACTACTCTACATAAGCTTTTGTTTCCCCCTCTTCATCATTCACATGTATAAATAATGTCACGTGCATGATTGCACACATGTACTTTAAAAATAGAATGAGGTAAATCCGTGTAGTATGACAATTACTAGACGATGCACCAAATGAAAACAGCTCCTTCCACCCTCACCTATCTGAACGACTCCTGGTTTCACGCAGGCACAGAAACAGTCTACACAGCAAGTACACATCCATCTGTGTGTCTCTGCATGCGTCTTACCCTTCTCCTTCACTCATTTTATTTATTTTCCCATCAAACCTTGTCCTTTTATCCTTCAGTAGCTGCTGTGTGAGCAACTACAGCCCCCCCGCCCCCTTCAGGATTTCCTCTGCCTCACAGTCTCGGCGCTGCCATTCAGTTTGCTGCGCCCAGAGGGGGCGATGGTGCCGCTGCTGCCTAGAGGGCGGTCCCAGTCAGGGGGCACTTCCTGTTTGCGTAGTCGGGTCTCTTTGTATCGAAGTGTGATGTCCCTGGGAGAGGATAAAGGAAAATAGACAACCTGTTAATAGAAAAATCACCTGCAGGAAATCTTCCTACCAGTTACTTTCTGTTCCTCGCACTTTTATTGCTTTTTTTCACAGAGGACGTCTTTAAAAAGTGATTCTTTAAAGTTGCCACCCCAACACACTGACTAGAACAGTGTGTGTGTGTGTCTGTGAGGAAAAACAAACCGCTCCTCTATGTTTCATTTAATGAGAACGTCTCCTGTGTATCACTTTGACATCGGCAGCAAATGTGGTCTGTCTTCTGAATGCTTCACTGATGGCTACTGAGACAAAAAAATGATGTTAAGGAAATCTGAAGAAGTGAAGATTATATGATTCACCATAACAAAGAGATGCAAAGTGCCATGCAGGACCAGGGCTGAGCAACATCAGTAAAGAGGCTTACAGCAATGCACTGGAGTCTGGATACTCCCTGACATTTTCCGGATGTGCTGTTTGTGAGAACACAAATGTCCAAGAAAGTTGCTGAGAACTTTTTCCGGAACTTTACCGTCCAGACCAAATGTCTCAAAAATGTCTGAGTTACCCAATATACCTCAGAATGAAAAAGTGGAGCTATACATGTAGAAAAGCTGGAGACAATATGTAAAAGACAAAGATTTTAGAGCTTTTTGGTAATGAGGGCTGTCGCCAGTGTCTATGTGCTGAAAACCTAGTGTGTCCTGCACGCTCTACCCAGGTGCCAGCCCTTGCCTAAAGGTTTCAGAAATGTTCCAGTTGTTGTGAACGTATCTGACCCAGATAATCTCCTGCTGCGTTCGTCATATGTGAAAAGCAAACTCTTGTCTAAAAACAGATGAGTCAAGAGGAGCTCAAAGAGGCTTATGAATCAGAATAGGGAAAAACAGGGGGGAGTGGAAAAGGACAAACACCTATCTTAATACTATCTAATTACTATTAGCATGAGTGGGAGGGACTAGGACCATTAGGGGAGGAGAGAGGGGAAAGGAGGGATGTGAGAAATGTCTAACCCTAACCCTTTTTTATAACGAATTTCTTGTCTTAATTTCCAAGTTATAACCCGAAATACCGCAACCGTTAGACCCAGCCTACTTCTTACCGGATAAAAAACCTCCACAGAGTCCAGCTGAAGATGAGGAAGATTCCTAACAACCAGCACTGCGTGACTACGAAGGGGATGGGCAGCATGATGGTCTTGGGGTCGTACTTGGCCACTATGAGGAACTCCGTCACTGTGATGGCTGCCACCAGCCACGCCTGCTGGCCCAGCTTCTTGTGGAACTTCCTGATGGGAAAATAACACAAGGAGTGGTTACAGAACAATCAAATAACAGGGAGCATGTTACTGTTTAAGGGGAAGCTTATTATGTTCAAATCAATGTATCACTCAAGGTCAGTGTTACTCCTACAGCTCCACAATGATGGACAAACTTAGAGAATTACAAAGCTAGACTGTAAGCTCACTAAAATACAGATATTAAGCTGATGGGAGGCCACATGGTAAACGAACTACAACATGTTCACACGGTTTTCCCTCCACTGCCATATGAAACCCAGACTTTACACTACACTGACTTCCAATGAACTGTTTAGGTTGGATTCTGCCACAAGTAATGCCAAAGATGGAGCCTCAGTGTGTGACAGTGGAATGTTTCCTCAATAATACCCGAACTGCTTGTTTGATAAGAAGCTTACATCTTCAGCCAGGTAAACAAATACGCTCACTCCTTAAGGCGACCTGAAGTCTTGCCAACATCAACCTAACATGGGACTCATAGTGATGCAAGATTTCTTTGTTTGCACTGAACTGGAAAATATCATTGACCTACAATGAACTGCAGCACATACTGAATGTCCAAATAGAAAAGCAGCGTCACTGCTGTGAGAATAACACAAATACACTGAGTGTTGATCATCTTTTCTGCCTGAAAAAGCTACTAACGAGTCAAACTCTTCACTCAAACCTGATTTCTATTACCTTTACTTTAGATTCACCTGCTGAGTGAATGCAAGATCCAAATGCAATACTTGATCCATGTTATGAATCACCGTTCCAGTTATTTGCACACGTGATCAACATATATACAGCCCGACTAACCCCTGCACTGTCCAGCAGTCAACTGCGTGCATGGATGAAAACTCACGGGTCGTCCATGAAGTCGTAGATCTCCCTCATGGCGACGCCGCCCACATTGACGAAGAAGACCAAGCGGAGCAGCACCAGGTAGTGTTCAGGAGGCATCCACAACACACACTTCAGGTAGAAGGTGTTCAGCTCTGCCAGGAGGAACTAAGACGAGAAAAATAACACATCTCAACTTTGGTGCAATGAAATTACAATTTAATATAATTAAACATTTTTTTTGTAGACCTTCTACATCCGGCAACCATTTTTTAATCATATATGCAGTTGCTGTTGGTTGCAGATCATGTTCTCTTTGAAATGTCTTATTAAAGTAGGTAAAGAGCTATTACTGAGAGTTGAACTTAATATATTGCACATTCAGCAAAAAAAATATCTATTCAGCAAAAAAGCTGTAAGAAATAAACGGTGCACGTCTAAAGGTATTGTGTAGGGCTCTTATACAACAATCAAAAATGTAAGCACCCTTCAATAAGAGATAGAGGGAAAAAACACGATTATCACCGAATAATTTCCTGATACGCAAGTTATAGTTTGAGAGCTATATACTTCTGGAATTTATCCATCATGCAGAAAAGTTAGCAAGTCAGCAATGGGCTGAATATTAAGGTGAAAAAGCTTCAGCAGTGTCAATATGGTGTATGAGAATGAGGAAATATATTTAATTCTCCATATTTTCCATTTAGGTAAAGTCATCTCATTCTTTATCGACATTATAACCATTTCATGTCAATAAAATACAGGATATTTCTTACCATGAATATAATTCCTAACACAGCGAGCCAGCGTCGAAGGTTGGAGGCGGGCTTCCACTCAAACTTCACCCAACTGTACGGTGTGAACTGGAATGCCATGCGCTTTATCTTCCCCCTGAGAAGCACACAGCGGTTAGACTTAAACATATGCAACGATAAAAGATGAGGTTCTGTTTAAGACTACTGAAACAGAACGTGAACATTTAACCTATAAATGGGTCATACAATAGAAAAGAAGAAATATAAGCTAGAATTATCCCCATTCAGTTATGTGCCTCTTCCAATTAGAGCAGTGTCAGTCTACATACAGTTTGTTCCAGACTCATATGAGGTCCCCGTGATCTTTGACCACTAAATCGAATTATTCAATCTGTGAGCCTAAGAGAAGATTTGTGCCAAATTTGAAAGATTCTCTCAAGGCAACAAGGCAAGTGTGTTGAGAGTGACCTTAGCATTAAAACAATCAATTTTAATCAATTCACCCTGGACTCGGGCACTGACCGCGCAGTTACATAAAAACAGTCTAATTTGTCTGATTTTAATTCTATCGGGGCATGGTTCTGAAATTAAATTCAGGTTAACACAGGCAGTGGTTCTCAGCGGAAACTTGGAAAGTCATACTTGTATGTGGGAATGTTCCACAGGCCCTGCCACTGGTAGGGCTTCATTGACAGCCAGGCCAGGGTCTTCATGCCACAGTAGATTCCCAGGCCGTTACACACCAAAACATCCATGATCCACTGCAGAGAGACAAGTACATATGTTATCAAAGGGTTAAACAGGCGGAGTAATGCCCTTACACAACTGGGGTCACCCTACACTAGTGTGTTAAATTAGACCTTTTCTGTTTGGGTGTGCACAGTTTGAGCCCGCCTTAAATCTCATCCCCCTCCTTTTAGTTTTGCTGCTTCCTATGGGAAAGTAAAGCTGACCCTGTATCCGTCCTATAAGACTTAATGACATCCTGCTCCTCCTCAAACCTTAAACCTGGTGAGTTTTGTGAAAACGAGTGAAAACATCGTATGGTGTGTGTATGTCTTCTGAGCCACCATAATCTTTTGTGATCATGTTTAATGTAAATAATCCATTGTTTGTATAACAACTTAAGTAGCTGCTCGTACTTCTCACTGACTCTCAATAAGTTTGTTCTGAACTTCATATAATTGCCTGTTTACACTCACTTATTCTGTTGTGAACACTTGCTCTCATTTGTGATGCTTAAACTAGGCTGCAGAGAGTTTCCCACTTGTGTAATTAAAGGTTACTATCAGAAAAACAAATGAGAATCTAATTACTGTCATAAATCTCAATGGCAAAACATTTAACTGCTTTAATACATCAGGTAACGGGTTATTAAACATATCCATTCTTAAAGGGTAACGCTACAGCAGTGTTTCCTTGTAAAGAGTTGCCCAAGCATACTCACACTAACAGCAGGTTCGCGGCACCAGTTGGCTTATTTATGCATTTTAACCCTCATTCACTGAACCCCAGTCCTCCGACAGCTTTTATGGGTCAACAAGGAGCATACGATTATGTTTCTTTTTATGTTTACTTTTACAGTTATACTCCATTTTGTATACATGTCTTCAATAAATGTGAGTTCTCATGGCGGCTTACAGGAATCTTCCTCTAAAGGCAAATTTATAGTTTCTGCCACCACCAGTCCACTGGGGTCATTATGGTCCTTGTGACAAATGGTTATGGTTAATGGTTTTGTATTTTTATAGCACTTTTCTAGTCTTGATGACCACTCAAAGCGCTTTACACTACAGTTTCACATTCACCCATTCACACACACATTCATACAGTGCATCTACTTGCAGCACTTTGTTGTACTTTCAGGGTCCTCATCTTGCCCAAGGACACTTCGGCATGCAGATGGTTCAGACTGGGGATCGAACCGCCGACCTTCAGGTTGGAGGACGACCACTCTACCCCTCAGCCACAGCCGCCCCAACAACATTGTCATCCACCCATATCGACTAGGTTACGCACAGACCCCTATGTGGATGTCCGTGTGCAGCCAAAAAATTGTGGCCACGCCGACTATACGCGTCTACTGCACATGCTCTACATACAAAGTAACCCCCTACTGGAATAGAATGGAATGTTGAGTGGGCGAGCAGGCTTGTGCTTCAGGTTTTATATCTACTGACTTTCATTTACTTCTATTGATTCAGGATTAGATTTGTCTTGAGACATGATAATGACAGTAATGTAAAACTGTGGAGCACAGCAGCATGTGAGAAAAGAAGAAGATCAGTAATATATGTACGTACGTGGTCCCACCAGCACTCAGAGAAGTTAGGTAACTGGTGCTCCAGGCTGTATTCCAGGAACTCGAACATCACACTGATTATCATACACATCCACCAATCCCGGATCATCAGAGTCTGAAGAAGAAAACAGAGCAGAAGGTTGGGTGAGTAGGAGGAGGAGAATGGCGGGGAGTAGGAGGAGGTCAGGAAGTTATATAGACAAATCTAAAAATCGACATCGCTGACAGATTGAACATAACAGACAGGTGTTTCACAAAACAGCACAATAGAGATTGGTTGTCAGTCTATAACAGACAATACAGATCACGTTTTACAGGACCGATTTTTTAAACATTTCTATCATCAGAGTAATTTCATTATAAACTGAAACTGAGCCTCTTTCAATTATCAAGCCTGACTTTTATTTGTAAATAAATTGCAGTAATTTTCCCAAATATTGATGTAAACTCGCAACTTTTTAAGACATGTCTAAATCACTTTTTATGAGTTTAATAGAATTAAAATGTTGGCCAATCGTAAAGTCACGGTCTGATGCCTAAGCTCCTTGTATAGTCCTGGCTGGTCAGAGTCCTTATTCTGTTTGAAGCTATCCCGTTCTGTCATGTTTACTCTCCTCCATGTTTGTTTGAGTTTGGCTTCCTGTTGTTTTCCTTTCCTTAACCGTGCCAAGTAGAGGAAGGCACAGCGGAAAACAAATTACTCAAAATATTGGCCTAAAGAGTCATTTATAGCTCAATTAAATTAACATAAACTGATAGAAAGATGTTTTCTATAATCACACAGAATAAACTCTTACATCACCCACATTAAATGTGTTTTCTGTAACTAATGACTAAGAAGTTGTTTTCATTTGCAGCATGTCAAGGACTGATTGCTGCAAATAGACAAGGTACATATGAGTTTGATGTCCTGTGCTCAACTCCTCTCATGATGATGCAAATGGAGAGATAGTTTTGAAAGTTGGAGCCAGTCAGTCAGTGCATATTAGTGCTCAGTCATGTTCAGTGTGTGATGCAATCTGCACGCTCACCTTTATATACCATCCCAGGAAGTGAGCGGGAACAAAGCCATCAATCTTGTCCTGTAGAAACAAACGAACGTGTTGCTTAACATGTTCTCATCATGTAAACATTTTTTACATTTTTTTTTTTTTACACCTATTACATCATCAGGACATCTTGACTGATCCACCCAGCGTGTGTGAAGGAGAGGTATCACAGGTTGTCCCTTTCTGCAGCTGTAAGTCTGTACAACCAGTTCGGCTCCCGGTAGAACACACACACACACACACACCAATTCTGGCACTGCACAAGAAACTCAGGTTTAAACTCATTGCTTTCTGTGTGCAATGCAATGGCTTTTGTGCAATCCCTTAAACTGTATATATTCTGCTTTCACTGTATAGATTCTTGCAATGTATATATCATTTCAATTTGTATATTTCCTTGCTGTGATATTACATGTTTACTTATTCATTTTTAGAATATTTTGTGTCCCTTTGCTGCAGCATCACAGCACATTTAACTATTGTGATACTAATAAATGATTATCTCATCTTATCTCATCTCACCTCATCAAGGTAACTTTTTATTTTGAAAGGGTTAAACTGCGATAGCAACGTCTTTATTTGTGCAGCGTTTGTTTAGCTTAATAAAGTCTAACAAAGAGCTTCAAAAAAGCCTGAAACTATGATTAAATAACAATAAAAAAAGCAATACTAAACAGAAATTAACTAAATTAAATTAAATTAAGAAGGAATTCCAAAGTAGTAACAGATTTTATATGTCTTATCTCAGCTGTTGAGTCTTTTGATTGATCAAAAAACAATTTAGTATTATTTTGGTAATAATCTATTTTTGTAGAATTAGTTGAATAAATCAAGCGATTCCCCATCTTTCACTATTTTCTAGCATTAAATGGAATGAATATTTAACAGTAAAGTCAATCACAGATTATGAAAATAGTAATTATTTGTGTTTATCAGGCCTTACTAACACTGCTCCCTTACTATGATTTTTTTTCTTCAACTACATTTGTATATTTTTTTCATTCCTCAAAATCTGGAACATTTCAGTTTATTATGTTCGTTTATTATGTTCTTTTATTCAGAATTTCATTTTGGTTATTATTTATTTCTAAATTCTAAATGTATGTCTAATTATGCTTTTCACATAACTTGGCTGTAATATATTGGTGCTGTGGTGGTTTGACCCCCTCTGAGAGGCTGAAATCGTGCTGACAGAAGAGACAGGGCCTGCTCACGCACGGCAGCCGCAGCAGCAGCAGCAGCAGACCGTCTCCCCAGGGGGGAAGGAGGCCTGTTTGTAACTGATGGGCTACAAACTGCAGTATAGGCACAACCCTCTGGTGCTAGTCAGCATCCAGCCACAACTGTGTGTTTGTGTGTGTATGCACAAGAGAGAAGGGAGATGGAAAGCAAAAGACAAAGACAGAGAGACAGCGATGGTGATCTGAGGGAGTGTGAACGTGTGAATTGATGAGTGAAAGTGAAAAGGGAAAGAGAGGATTCTGTCAGTTTCACAGCACATCAGATGAATGTGTACAGATTCCTTTATTTGAGATCTGGGTCATTTCCTCATTCGTAATAACTGAGGATAAAAGTAGACCATAGTATAAATAACAGCACCAGGACAGAAATATCACTTCTTGGAGAGCAGCCTCATACTGAGTGTTTCTGCTACAAAATAAAGTCTGCTTCCAGCAGAAATGAAATAGAGTAAAAATGAAATGCATTGAAAAAATAGTCTCACCCAGATGTTGTGGAAGGGGTCAGTAGTGTTTCCTGGGTCATATATGAGGCAGTTTCCTCCATAGTCACGCTCTGGCAGGGGGACCCCAAGTTTGGGGTCAATGTACTTCATGAACTGTCTTCCATCGTGCACCGTCTGGAAAACAGAAGACAGAGGGGAAGTATGGAAAGTGTCAGCACTTATTCTTCCTGAAAAGAGACACAGAGGCAATCAAGATCACAAGACCAAAGTAAGGATTACTCACTGAAGAAAACTGTCTTCAAAGTTTTTGCTAGTGTCCAGGCCTGATGAGATTTAGTTTTCTAGCTGTAAACGGTTGCTGTATTTTAGGGTCTCACTCAGTGATAGTCATTTAAATTAAAGCTTGGGTGTGAAGTTTTTGATGAGGAAGCAGATCCCACAAGGAAAAGCACCAGTGCACGGAGTGGATCATTTAAAGCTAAAAAACAATATTTTCTTTGTTATGGTGTTATGGTTTTAAGATGCCTCTATGGTCTTCACCAGATCATTTCTCAGTGTTGCTTTGGTTCCTGGACATTAACAAACTAAAAGGTCAATGTAAAAACAGAGACAGGTCTGTAAGCGCTGTAACCCTAACCCTATCACCAACATTTTCAAGTTTAACACCTGAGAGAGACGTGCATGCCCTATCGCTGACATGTACTAAGTGTGCATTTGATTGCTATATGGGTTTGCTGTGATGATTTAAAGTTACCAGAGGTAGAAAGAATGCTGATTACCTCTGCGAAGGAGGTTATTTATTCACCCCCCTTCTCCACCTCTGTTGGTTGGTTTGTTTAACTGTAAGCAAGATTACACAAAAACTATGGGATGGATTACCATGGAACCTGGTGCAAGGCTGTGGAATGGTTCAGGAAAAAAGCCATAACATGTTGATGTGGATGTGGATCTGGATCAAGGTGCGGGTTCAGGACTTTTCCTTCACTTTCTTGAACATAGTGAGATGGCAAATGTTTTCAAATATTTTCCTTGATTTCTCAGAATAATCCATGGGTCTTGACATGTTTAGGGGACTGATATTTATGAGTGTGTGCAATTTGATACAGATCCAAATATTCAGTGAATTTAAATGTTGGGCCTTGGTTGAGGTATGCATTCTATTGAGTGTCATTCTAGTTTACAACTGTTGTCTCTTGGCAGATAAATAAAGACGTGACAAAAAAACTGAGTAACAAATACAGAAACTAGTATACAAATACAAAAAAAAAAAAGGTCAAAAACAAATTACACTCAATCCCAATTAAATGTGTTTTCATGTATGCATGCCCCTCTGAATGTTTACATGCGAGTGTTTCAGTCAGTCATGGCATCACCACCATCAGTGGACCCACCTGGAATAGGATGAAGATGAGGAAGAGCTCGTAGACGACCGTGACACAGAGCCAGAAACGCCAGTAAGCTGCATTGAGAGAGTAAGAGTGAGAGGGTGGGAGAAACTGTAGAAACAACTTATACTGGACATTTGCTGTGTCATTTCAAAAAAGAGATAAAAAGAAACCAAAGTACATCTGGGACTGGGTATGACATCGGTTTTAGTCCCTCTGTAAAGTGAATATGTACCCGTCTGAAATGAGGCCGAAGCATCATTCTGAGATGTCATCATTTTAATATTTAGTAGAGTAATGAACCAATATCCTACACATAAAATGAACCTTTTTAAATTCAAGTGTACAAACGTGTGGTACTTCAGCACAACTGCAACAACGTGAACGGCAACAACTGAACCTACTCTGCTGGTTCAACAGGTCAGGGTGTCTGCCACACTCACTCACTACACTCCTAATTAAAAAATACTGAAACTCCTCTCCACAAAAGGAGGGTTCGAGAAGCTACAAGTTAACCAACAACGGCGGCACAAATTCTTGTGTTCCACCTCACGTCAACAACGACCGACAATATTAAGCGCCTGACTCAATGCGTGACTGTCCTCCACACTCTGTTATCTTCCTTACTCCCTGCTTTCCCCTTTGGAGTAAGTAGGGTGTTATGTGATCTGGTTAAACTTAAATAAAAAATGACTTTAAGAAATGAATTGTTTAAATATAAGCATCCATTCATTGTGTGTAGCAGATTGGGGCGGTGGATTGATGAAGTCTTGAAAACAATTGTACAAATAAATATATACCCGTGGTGATGTCAAAACCAACAAACAAGAGCAACAACAAATAAACTCAAACACCTACATCATTCAATCTTCATGCAAACTGTTTTGTATTACATTGACATGGCTCTTACAAATCATATCTATGGCAAAACGAAAAACAGAAGCTTTAATAAACTTAAATTAAGCATCATTGTTGCTGTTCTTACGTGCACCTTACTTGTAAATATCACCTACATCAGAATGTGCTATTACTATTCAGTTACCATAACCGGGACGTCTCTGCTCTTATGTAATGCAAACCATGTAAAATACATCACCTACTCTCAACTCAATGTTTCATCTACACAGACATCTCCTTTACTTTGTTTACTACATTAACCTCGATTCCCAGCACTCACAGGACTTAAATATCATATCAGACAATAACATGAGACTTTTGAGCAACACAGCGGCTACAGCCACAGGTTAGCAAAGCTGTTAATAGATGCATTTCAGCCTCCTCACTTACCCAGGTCAAACAAGTGCATGTGATTCAAAGATTACTGAAACAGCTCTGTAACATGATTCAGTTATTCATGTGTAATTCATTGACAAACGCTTAACTTTTCTTTAGTGTGTGTTTGGCATTTTAACCTTTATTAACCAGCTGAAAATATACAGAGAAACAATATACAATATAGGAGAGAGATGGGTATGAAATGAAACAAGGTCCCCAAGATATATGGAGAAAAGTGCTTTTACTGAGATCAGTGGCAAAGATCATAATACACTGGGGTTAGGGTTGAGCAGCCTAGGTTGACATACTAGACAAGTCAGTCCATTAAATGAATGTGATAAATGTAACCATCCTACCTGGATGTGGTCTGGTGAAGGGTCCATCTTTGGCCTGTGTCACTCCAAAACAGAGGAACACAAGAATGCTGGCTATAATCCCCCTAAAGGAGAACAATAAGAAACACAGAAATGTAAAGGTAATGTAAGTTGAGATCTCCAGCATTAGATTTTGATGCTGCACTGGAAGTTTTGTGTAGTGTTTAATTACCCAAGTGTGACGATCTATTCTCACAATTACATGAACGATCTTTGAGAAATGTTAAGCTGTTGCTTCAGTGTAAAGTAAACAGTTTTCTGCACTGTCTCTCTCCAACACACTGACCTGTCTGTGTGTTGATGGAGGACCCTCAAAACATCCAAATGGTTTTACTGTCACACCAAATCCTCATCATCCTTGTTGGAAAACTGTCCTCATGTCATGTGATAACTTTCTGCATGGATCGGACACTTTCTCTTTGTAACTGCCGTATCCGACTGAGTATTGATAACTAGTTATGTGGGCACTGCCACTGCTACACACAAATAAAGCTAATAGGCTGTTTTTGATTGCGTCTGTGCAGAGAACTTCCTACTTCATGAGTAGGCAATTTTCTGGATTTTACCATGAGGACACTTCTCTGAACTTCGTGTCGCAGCAGGAGAGTCTGTGATTGGATGATTGACTGTACAAATGTGAGTGGGTAGAAAGTAAGAGTTTTTGATTTTGAAGTGGGGTTAAATGTGTGGGAAGGAGTGACCGCGTGGTATTAGACCAACAATGTTTCACAATATGTGAGAGAGGATGAGTGAAGATGACGATGTGTGAATGAGAATGTGACAGAGATTCGGACAGTGAGTGTGTGCGTGTGTCTGTTGCTGCCAGGAAGAAGCTCTAGGGTCTTTATCCCAACAAGCCTGACTGCGCTGACTGCAGCAAATCCTGTTAAGCACATTCCCACAACACACATCATCATGTGTACAGCCTTCTCGTGATTCCAGTGTCCTATCAATGCCACTAGTTAAACATCCAAGCAGCTCAAAATGATTAAAGGGACTTTTGAACATATCGTTGGTTAATATGATCCATTAAATAAAAGGTGGAATTTCCTTTGTGTACATCTCCACACATCTGAGCCTGGTCTGTGGCAACAGAAAGGAGCTTATAGAACCTGCACCTTCTCAACTGGCTCCTCGCCACACGAAGGAGTGGCAGCTCTAATCGGACGTCTCACAGATGTCTGAGCTCCTAACTGTGTCTCTCAAGGTGAGCCAGCCAGCTTACAGAGAAAACTAATTTTGGATGCTTGTACTCATAATTTCCCTCCTCCAGTCACTAGCCCCCAACTCAGCTTCCTCTTCTACACAATAGTCAACGTTACTGTACCAAACTTCCTGTTTATCTCTGTTGAAGATACTCAGACCTCGCTCCCAAGTTGAGAACGTTCGAGTGGCATGAGGTCTTGAATACTACTGAATATGAAAATGAGCCAGTTTTGATGAATCTGGATCTCATCCATGTACTTTTATGCTAAATTATGTTATTATTGGATGGTTTAGTTATGTGACCCTATAGGCAAATATAGACAGAGAGAGAATAAGAGACAAAAAGAGACAAATATTATAAATGCTCCTTACGAGCTAAACAAATTTTCTCTCAAGCTTAATTTCTGCACAAACTATTTTATCAAACTTGAGTACGATCAAAAGGCCAGACTGGATTGAGTGGACCTTTTTTTAGGCAGCCATCAGGGTCCTGCAGGGACACAGAGGAAATGATGAAAACAGCCTACTGACCTTTTGGTGTTATAGGCCGTGTCCTGAGGGGTTTCTTCCAACAGCGTGACGTAGACCAAAGCACAAGTCAGAATGAACAGTACTGTGACAGTATGGGCTCGCCTGCAGAGAGGAAAACAGAGAGGGGGTTATAAATATATTATAAAATAAGAAAAAAAAAAACTGAAACTACAGAGGGAGAATGTTTAGCAGGATTAATTCACCGTTACTCTGTCTGCAACATCCACATTAATATGTTTTACATTGAAAAATACTTTTGTGGATCAGACAGTATTGATGCATAACAGGAGATAACTAAACAAAGTGTCCCAAGAGAGATTCAGACATCCTGCTTGGGGCTGAAAAATCTTTAGGTAAACAGAGCAAATTCAAAGTGTTTTGGGGAAAGTGGGTTAGTTCTGCTGAAAATAGTAGCAAAACGTTGTGCAACAACCAAAACAAATAAACACAATGAGATAGGCATTTTATAAACAAGTT